>NC_090783.1:20900916-21088416 GCF_040054535.1 Antennarius striatus
AGATGACACAACTACACTTTACGCATGGCAATTATATTTTAAGCCTTGAAATGTGCAAACAAAACATGTTGTTTGTTTCTGTGGCACAGAAGTTGAATTGTTACACTGCTAACTGCTGGCCTGGCATACACACTGCGGGGTTTTCAACCATTTATGCATGTCCAAGTACAGAGAAGGTCAGAAGGAGCTACGTTGTGTCTTTGTAGATCTAGAGAAAGCCTATGACAGGGTATCCAGAGAGGAACTTTGGTACTGCCTGAGAAAGTCTGGAGTGGCAAAGAACTTTGTACAGGACACGTACATGTACACGTACATGTACATGTATGAGGGCAGTAGAACAGTGGTGAGGTGTGCTGCAGGTGTAACAGAGGAGTTCAAGGTAGAGGTGGGACTGATCAGGGATCAGTTCCAAGGTCCTTTCCTGTTTGCAGTGGTGATGGATAGGCTGACAGGTGAGGTTGGACTGGAATCCCCATAGACCATGATTTGCAGATGACATTGTGATCTGCAGTGAAAGCAGGGAGCAAGTGGAGAGGAGAGGAATGAAGATTAGCAAAAGTAAAACAGAATATTTGTGCATAAATGAATTTGTGGAGAAGGAAGAGTAAAGCTATAGGGGGAAGAAATAGTGAAGCTGGTGAACGGTCAGCGGTGAGTGTGGTTAGGGGGTGAAGAACCGGATCCATGCAGGATGGAACCAGTCTTCTGTCACGTAAGACTGGTGTCTTGTGGGATAGAAAAGTCTCTGCTAGAGTGGAAGATCACAAGACAGTTGTGAAATACCGCTGGAAAGAAGACAGGAAGCTGAGCTGGAGGAGGAGGAAATGAAGATGTTGAGCTTCTCTCTAAAGTGACCATAGTGGATAGGATCAGAAAGGAGTTCATCAGAGGAACAGCCGAGGTGAGATGTTTTGGAGAGAAACTGCGAGAGAGCAGACTTCGATGGTTTGGACACGTCCAAGGTGTTGCGGATGGAGCTACCAAGCAAGAGGGCAAGAGGAAGGTGGATGGATGTAGTGAGGCAAGAAATGAGGGCAGCTAACAGGCTGTGGCGACAGGCCAAGATGAAAAGACAAAGATATGCTCAAGGATCTTTTTTACAGCATTGTCGCATGAGAGTAGAACTTCTTTAAATGTAAAGATGTAAAGGAAAATATTTTAGAAAGACTGCTGTCATGTAATCATGTAAACGTTGACTAAATGACTCCCATTCAGTCTAAAAGGATCAGGTTCCTCTGTGTTACTATCTTTAGGTAAAGATGTGAGTACATCTCCCCAACTGGTCATTTGAAAATTTTAAATATTTGCCAGCTTGTTCACAGAATACAGTATGATCCATATACAGTGAGGGAGAGCAAAAAAATGGGTAGGAGTAGGGAGTATAGGAGGCGAAGGAAGTGGGGAGGGAGGCGAGCTCTGCAACACTCTGCACTAACTCCACTGCCAGTAGTTATCCCTTGGCTTGAAATGCGAAAACCAAAGATTGATCTTTACTTTCTGTTTGTTTCAACGGAGGCACTGACTGACTGTCAATATTTATTACAGACTCATTATAACCTTCTGGTGAGAAGTAGTCAGACATCAATCCCCTCGGCATCAGAGTTCAGACTGCGGAATCTCAGTTTGGTTAAAGATGTGTTGGCTCATAGAAAGTATGAAATGAAAAGATACGATCTGACTGACACAACCACAAATTTCTCTTTTGGACTGGTTGCTAATGGTGTCATGTCTTGATGTACAGGTCAGCAAGCAGAGCTGTATCGATACAATTTCAATTTATATTCTCACATTAAGAATGTGTCTTTTCACAGTGACTCCGCAGTCTCTGTGACAGATGAAGGTAAGAAATAAAAATGATTAAAGAAGCGACAAGGAAAAGAAGAATTTTGCTCACACAGTCTGGTAGCATACGACTGCATAATTATTGTGATGTTTATGAAAAACATTCTTCTGAACCCAAGTAGGGCCAATTATACAAGTAACAAATCTGTTGACCTGATGTTTCATGATGGTTAGACTGAGGTGAGTCAGAGTAATCCACGCAGCCCCCACTGACTCTGATCAGTCAAAGTCGATCAGGTTGAATTCTCAAGGACTCTTAGAATGGGAATGGAGATATTGGTCTTCCAGCAATGTTACAGCGCATTGCCAAAGTCTACACAACAACTAACAATGCCTAGTAATGTACCATGGTCAGGATAAAGCGTCATTGGCCTCTGACTCTGCAGCCTTCATATAGATGTGATATTTCCAAAAGTAATTGCCTACCACATGACGATAGTTATCCATAGTTTACTTAAATGAGTTGTTATTCTGGTCAGAAATTTCTTATCTCCCGAACATAATTATAAAACCATTTCTTAATACATTCCCCATGGTCATAGTTGTGTGTATGTTGGATCAATAAATTTTATTAAGAGTATTACAATATTACTTGATGATAGATCCATCTGCAGCAATCTGACAACTATAATGTTAGCTCAACGCTCTGGCTTTGTGTGAACTGGAAATGTTTGCACTTCTCTTTGTGTAATTGCTTCTCTTTTGCTCACACAGAAAAAAGACACACCCAAAGCTGCATCACATTTGCACAGATACATGCTAATTACTGACAGTCGTATGATGAACTCAGCCTGACTGACAGCAATAACTCAGCAGACAGTTCCTTTATTCTGTCCCACCAAGATCTTGGACAGATTGCAATTTTTGCAGCCAACCACAAGTTAATGTGTGGCTACTTTCTGGTGATGAAGCATGACCTTTTATGTCCTTTTTGACTTTTTTTTTGCAATGAATTGAGATGTTTAAAAATGATGATAGAGTTCAAAATATCTGACAGGTCTTACTAGTAATACACGCATGTGTGCGCGCCAGTATGTGTATAAATGTTCTTTAGATGTTTCTGCTGCCTCAACCATTAATGTTGAGATCAGGCTGCAGAAAACAGGATCAGCCAGATATAGACCCAACCCAACAGATGCGGGGAGTTTGGAATGAAAAAGAGCTTTGGGTGCAACAATAACTCATTTTATCCCATAAAACAACTGACATAGCATCTGGATTGTCTCAGTGTATCAAAAAAGGGAAGAAAAAAAGATAGTATGTCAAATTTGTTTGGTCTTGTCTCCTAGTTTGACTACTTCTATGAGGCCTTTACACAAATGCAAGCTAAAGTGAATTCAACAACAACAAGGCAATCAGAGACTGCAACATCCCACGAAGGGTAGGTCGGGGACAGGGTACCCTGAAAGTAGTACCTGACAAGTGCATAGCTTTGACCTTTCAGGGTAGGTCAAAGCTATACACTAGCTTTGACCATAGATCAAAGCTACGGACGGACGAATGAACGAACTGACAAACAAACTGACGAACACACAAACACGGACAATTACAATACATCACCGCTTTGAAGCAGGATGTGAAAACACAAGGGATATGGGGGAGTTAAACCTAAGCACTGTTTGGTAAGCCTGGTTCAGCAGACAGGATCCTGTAGACACACACCCTTTTAACAGTTGTATGTTTAAGGTTTGACTTTCTTTTCATATTGTTTTCAGTGAGAAAATGTAGTCGCTGAGTTGTTCAGACAAAGCCTCAAAGTCACACAAATGAGGCACAGTTGAAACTGTGTTAATTATTCCTGGAGGAACTCTTTATTATATAAAAACATGCTTATTCAAGCTTTTGACATTTTAATATAATAATGACTTCAGGTTGCTCATGCTCAAATTCTTTGTCTGTTTTTCAACAAACGATGGCCAATAAAACTGATTCTGATTCTCATGTACTTCCATAGCTTGAAGTCCCAGACCATGTTAGCTTTCTGTACTGTAATAGGGCAGGACCCTTAAGAATGTGTGGGGGAGGCTGCAGGATGAGTTCTGATCAGAGGAATTTGGGTGCAGTTAAGCTGAACCGTTGTCCCGTGCAGACCTGGGGAAGTGGGGGAAGTGTATATTTATTTTTTGATTCATGAAATGACAGTAACTGTGCTAAGACTCTGTCGCCAGATGTGTGAGCAAAAATAAAAAAAGAAGATGAGCGATGAGAGAATTAGGCAAAAGTGCTAGTGGGCAGATTTTTGCTGAGATGATAATAAAATCTTCTGGTATAATTCTATAAAAGTAGTCGACATCAAAACTAGTGCATGTTGTCATATTGAATGTTAGGAATATGTTAATTTTACACCTCCCCACTGCCTGAAGTAACCAATTTGGTAAGCTGAATGAATGAAAACAGCTAAGTATAACAAGAAAACAAAGAAAGAAAAAATATCATTGTCAAAATAGAGCGTATGTCTCGATGCAGATATAAAATATGCCCAAATAACGACATGGACGTCATAATAAAGCTCCTTGCCAAGCTGTCTCAGCCTGCCTGTCAAACTGTGTCTCCCATCACTGTAATGTTAATACAAAACAGCTTTTAATTCAACAATTTAAAAGGTATACTCAACAGATGCAGGCAATTTATTCATGTCTACAATTGCATAGGTCGCAGTCAAAAAAAAGAAGAAGCAGATGCTGATATTTCACAGACCTGTCAGTTCCACATATGTTGTGCAGATCAATTCTTGCATATAACACCAAAGGGTATAAAGGGGAATAAAGCAATGTGTGCATGTGCATATGCACACACACACACACACACACACACGCATGCACACACGCACACGCACACGCACACGCACACAGAGTTTCGCTTTCCTCTGAAAACCAACTATAAAAGAATCTTGTCCACATGATTGATGGTTTTGCCAACATGAAGACAAAAACACAGTAATTCATGTTTCCCAAGTGGCTTGAATAACTTCCATTGACAATTTCCATAGAAGCAGAAAATTTCTTTTCTGTAATGGAAGTCAGTTTTGGGGGGAAAGATGGGTTTTCCCTTTTTGTATCCTCAGAGCCAAGCTTGGCACAGATGTCCTCTGAACTGGAGGATGTTGGCTTGGCCCAGGCATTGGGACTTCAAGTGAGTCACACCAAGTATAAAGAAAATATTAGAGGATGCCACAAGGATGTGTCATGCCCCTGATTGACTGAAAATATTCATTTCATCCCTGTGTTCAGTAAAGGAACTTACCTCCACTGCTGTTTTTATTTTAAACCAGCACTACACTGGAGAAAAATCCTACAACAGCTCACATCAGCCCTCTGAGCACACATTATTTTGGAGAGGTGAGTATTATGGCCACCTTTCTGGTGAGACTGAGCACATAAAACGCTCACCACGGCAGGTATGGTTTGGTTGTTTTTGGCAGAGCAACTGCTCCTTTGGCAAACAATCTGTGCAAAAACAAATACCTGCTTTTCCTCCAATCTATACTGGTAAACACACACACGCACACATATTTCAGTTGCTACTCCTAACAATGGCAATACTTTTCCTCAGCGTCAAACAAGAATCTGTTAAACTGCCTTATGGAGCTCATCTTTCTCAACCCTGGGCACAGAAGCACTGAGCAAGGTCAAATCTTTGACAAATCTTGCACTGCAAAGAGAAAGTGCACATGAGGTCTGCCAACATGCATCATTGACCCTGAATAGCCAGAAAACAACTGGAAACTGATGTTCCCCTGTCTAGGGCTGGCAAGGGAGAGAAAGGAAGATAAGAGGGATGACTTTTCAAAATATTTAGGCTGAACTCAAGCTCAGGCGGTGTATCACATCTCAACAGGGAGGGCTGCCTTCTCCTCATATTCTAACAAATAATATCACATAGTACATTAACATTGTATGCGATCACACTTTCTTTATGTAACAGCAAACATAATTATAGACACTAATAGTGGACAGCCCAGCTGCTCACTGAATGTATGCAGGCATAAAAAGGTTCACTGGTCATAAAAAGGCACACACAGTAAAGAGATCGCAAGTCAGTATATCTGGTTTTGCTCATTTGTATGGGAGTGCGACTGGGTGCATATTTGTGTGTACACAGCACTCAGTCTAAAAAAATGTCATTTCAATATGCATGTGATGGATAGAGACAAACCTTCTACACCAAGAGCTGAATTCTGGGAGTTGTGCGGTGTTTGTTTTGACCATTAGGTCTCCCTACCACCTGAACTCACTGCAATGTGCAATACACTCTTGCTGTGTTAGTCGTTTACAGCTGTGGCATACTGCTGTCAAACCTTTTCATAAGGATCAGCAGTGATGTGTGTCCTCCACAGTTTTTCTGCTAATGCTAGAATCTGCAAATTCATCCCTCACATCAAATAGATACACATAGGACCACAGCTGAGTTGTACCAGCGGCAGCGACAAGCTAGGTTTGAGTTAGTTTGATTAGAAGATGAACCTGAACCTTGATGTAAAAACATCTGTAGTCCCATCCAATCAAAAGTAACTACACAGAGCCAAAGAAGCATCATCAGCTTCAGCATGAATAAATAACAAACACACTTTGATGGTTCAAAATCACAGGGTTTATATAAATATATATACAAATCACATATTTTAAACTGGAGCTAGAAAAAAAATCCAAGAAATTAACCAACACTATCTGCAAAAAAACTACATCAAGACACTGAAATGTGGCGCTGATTCTTTACTTAACAAATCAGCGGTCCTTATTCATACAACCGCAAAAATGACTAACCTATTTATAAGTAAAAAATATTCGTGCAATCCTGTCTACAGGCAACCAAAATGTCTTCATCACTTTTATTTCACCAAACAAATCCCAATTTGAAGTATGAGCGTAATGACTTCAGTTGGCTTTCAATTATTTGTGTTCTTCCTCAAAACATTTCAATCATTTTTAAATAAATGTCAAGAAACCTGAGTATAATATGATAATTTATTTAACCTACAAGGATAACTGTCGAGTCCACCTTAATTCAAGAAGATAAAACAGTTGCTGTATTGCAGAATGTTTCATCATTCATTTATTTCCATGCTTACTGTCTATTAATGCAGTTTTAAACTAACCTGGCCTTGTATTATTTTATTTTAATGAAGAGTCACTTTCACGATTTGTTCATTTTTCGAGTTCATTTTTTCCAGTGTGCAATGATTGTGTGTTGGACTCTGAGCACTAACAAGGGTGACCTACACTCACTGCTGTGCGTTCCAGTGTAGACAGATGGAGAGCTGGAGCTGCAGCTCTGATGACATTCAGGCTTTCACTAAGAACCATGTGTACATACATACTGAAAAAAATTCCACAATTCATATGATTGTACAGTATTTTGTCAAGCATCTGGGCCACATTCAATCTAAATGACTCATCTATTAAGAAGCTATCTTTACCCTTGGACAACATATTCGTTGTAAATATTTAGGTGGAGCTGATTTCTCCATAAGAACAAACCCATACAACCAAATTTAACGCTCCACACAGTAAACATTTAACTTGACTTTATAAGTAGGCCAAGTGTGAAGTTCAGACGAGCCGGTGGAACCAGCTCCAAAAGATCCACACAGGCAGCTCAAACAGCATAACATTTATTTGGCTTAAGGTATTACCAGGACAGGGAAATCATCATCACAGATATGTAATAGCTGATTATTCTCCTCTCTGTTTACTCTATTCATACCAAAGTCATGTCTCACAGGCTGATTGGCTAAAAGCAGGTCAGGGAGGGGGTTCATTCTCATTTTTTATGAGGGGTGCTGAAGGGATCCACACACAGAAAGGCTGCTTTTTTTTTTTTTTTGCCTTCTCGTATGTTTGCGATGTTGCCTGTGGATTTGAAAGGTTCTTACAATGTTGGAGCGCTGACAGCACACACCCTCGTGGTGTGGTGTTGTAGGGCGATCTGGGACTGTGCCTGCACTGTTAAGAACAGAGGCCTTGAAACTAGTCTATGGGTGTGCTCCTTTCACCTGTTGAGTCATGCCACCATGGTGTACTCATCACTGCTGCATTGCTGCATCAAAAACCTGCACAGGACATACAGTAGTGTATACACATGTTGCGAGTGGATGAATGATTTCACCACAACAGAAACTTTTCTGCTGACTCCTTCCCATTCCACCACTGAACTATGACATAGGACAGACAGGTCCTGAAGATACGAACATACAAACATTCATAGACACAAACAATCCCACACCACCATGTCCAACTACAGTAGCTCCCCTTTCACGCCGTGCAACATAACATTAACACTCTATAGATCCAGATTTCACATGCCAAAATAACTCAGCGAATTTAAAACTAAGCGAGCAGTTTGCTCTGATGTCACATTTCTTGTGGCTTTTCTGTCAACGCATCATTCAGCAGAGGTAGAGATGTAAAAGTTACATTATGGTACTACAGTTTTTTATTTGCATTTATGTGCTGTTTTTTATGTCCTCTGGTAGGTTTTGGGGAATAGTACTTTTTGTACTTTTCTAATGGCGTTTAAATAACCTGAAATGGTGATTATAGATTAAAATTTAATAAAAAACATCTGAGGAATCAACAATTCAGCTTACAAACGGCCTCTTGGAGCCAATCGTGTTCGTAGGTTTAGGATTACAAGTACAGGTCTAATTTGGTGCCACCCAAGTTCAGGGACATCTCGATAAAGAGAATCAGCGGCACACGTCCTGCCTGCAGTATTTCTCCCCGTTACTAGTCCATCTTATCTTCACTCAGTACAACTTTTTCATTCACTGACTTGCTGTGGCGCCACTTTAATCACTGAAAAGACGGATTTAGCGACCATGAAAGAGCAGTTTGGTAAGCTGAATGAAGAAAAGGACCTACCACACTTCAAATATCACTTTGTTCACTAGATATATAAATATATTCATTATAGTCTTTGAATCTGTGTTTTCATGTTTTACTTCCTTTGATTACACATGTTGCCTAATTTGCAGAAACAGCAAACAGACCTTCAGTGTACAGTACATCTCACTCTCAATTAAAACCAGGGCCAGACCAATCTGGATCACCACATTCAGGTGCTTCCATAAAACTAAAGCAGTTACTCAACTTTACCAAGACAAACTCCGGCTCCATAGTCTCACATATTTTAATGCACCCCCCAAAATGACTACTTCGATCAGAAAGTGTTATTATCAGGAGGGCTGTTGTAGTCCCTGCTGAAATTCACATAACTCTCTGACAAAATGATGCAGTATTTTCAACACGCACTAATCAATTGCCCTGAAGCAGCATAAGCCATGTGACCAAAAGCATAGAAATTTCATTCACATGAAAGATCTCTTCGTCTCAGGCTGAACCCCCCACTCACCAAAACTTCTCACTGTTTTCTACTGGAAAAAACTAGACTGACTGTTGTTCAGCTGGTTCCCGAGGGAGTGATGGCTGCGTATGGTTGAGGGGAAGCACACTGTCGGTCCTGTGATAGCTCTATGAGATTCCACAAGCCATGATGAGTAATTTCTGCTTCCCTCTTCCATCACCATGTGGTTCGAAACCCTGAGTCATCGTCCACACTTTCCCTCACTGCCCTAGTCTGTCTGTCTGTCTGTCTCTGTCTGTCCATACGCATGAAGAGGATTCTTTCCTCCTTCGGCGGCAGCTGTCCCACAGGGAACCTCAACAGAATAGCCTTCCTCCGATGAGTCACTCACCAACATCGAGAGCTCCACTCTACACCATCCGCTCTCCAGCCACAGCACCCCACTTCACCACACCCAGGCCTGGATCCCAGACCTCCAAGGGCTGCTTGCCTCACGTCTCTCCCTTTTTGTCAATCTTTATCACTGCAATTCTTCTTGAGTTGTATTTTTTTTTCTTCTTCTTCCACAGCCTACTGGACATTTTCTTTATCCTGTGTTATGTCTGCTGCCATATCAACATGTCTTGTTTACCTCCCCCCAACCCCACCCCACCCACCTGCCTACATCTCTATCAGCCTGAACTGTGTCTTAATACTCACTGAGTTGCTTTAATCTGCTTTGCTGTTTGCCAACCTGTCATACTTCTACCTGCCTTTTGCCTGTTTTTCATTTTGTCCCTCGGCACTTCCAAAGTCAAAATACTGAAGGACACAGGGAAATGGCTTCCCTGTCTGCATTTTAAACTACGAAGACTTGGCCAGAAATATAATGATGGTGTAATTCAAAAGTCTGCCAGAAGGAAGGAAACATCGCTATCGGTACTCCCTGAAAAGAAATGTTACCACATCCATTATTGTGCTAATCTCTTTGTAAGGTTACTGTTTGTTATACTGCTGGATTTCAGCAGTTCCCTTTGAGACTGGATCTTTCATTCATACATTTTGCGAATCAGACTGCGCTGTGACTTCTACAGTTTGTTTAATTGAGATTAAAGCCCAAACTGTAACCCAAGCAAACAACACACACAATACATACAGTATATCTGCACATGACTCTGTAGTGCAACAGGTTAAATCCTGCACGGCGCACGTAGATCCTCTACACGTTGTAACAGGAGATTTGTTGACCATTGCAAGAGCAATAAGGATTTTTAGGGGCATTATGACTGAGTTAATAAAACACAGCTGCCCCTAAAAGTCCCTCACTTTTCTTGCTGCCTTTTCTTTCTCCCTCCCTCCCTCCTTCCCTCCTTCCCTCTACAATCATGTCTGACTTCAAACTTTTCAAATCAAACAATGAGATTTTTCTAGCCGCCTGAACACATTTAGATGCACACCCTTGGTATCTGTTCAGTCACAGCCAAAGATGTACAACAAACTCGAGTGACAACAGCATCTGATGTTGGACCTTTTTTGACCTGGGTCACATATTTTAAGAAATGAAAGCACATTTTTCCCTTATTTATCAACTATTTCCATATAAATAAACAGCAGACATTTATTGGATTTGCAGTTACATTTTTACAGGGGACTGAGTTCAGAGCACAACTTCCAAGAAGGACCGTTCAATGTATTCATTAATTCAGCTGTCACAAAAAAAGGTAAAGACTATCTGAAGAATTTTACCTCAGATGTTTTCTGCATGATGCTCACAATAACATCCACAGATAACTATGATAAATTTGAGAAATATGTGAACCTCAGTGACCGAGAGCAGAAAACAAGAAAATGAAAAATGTGGGGAAAGTCTATTTAAAGTAAGTCTCGCAAGCTTGCTGAAGATTGGTGTGAGAGGAGAATATGAAACAGCCGTGGTGGAAAATAAAAAGATGTAAGCAACACTGTACAGCAAGTGGTGAGATGAGTCCATATGGGCCTTTTAAACAATGTGAACTGCCACTGAGAGAGCCTTGGCAGTCAGTAGCAGCCAGCACTGTTTAATATCACAACTTTAATCAGCACACTTGGTGTCTATCCCAGCGCTCCCCGTAGCCATGCTGCTTATTCAAACCAGGCTCATTCCACCGAGCCTCCCTTACTAGGCCCTCAGCTTTCATACCCACGCTGGCCCGTACTCTCCTGAAACATATATGGAGAGCTTTCGGCTGTTTCTGCTCTCTGTTGTGTGTCATTGGACTTCAGTGGGCTAAGTTGGAAAGAATCGGTGTTGTTAACTGAGCGCATCTAAACCAATCTGAACGGCGCTGGAAACATTTTCATGTATCAACTATATTGGATTCTAAATATTATTTAACAACTATTTTCCATGTTAGCAGCCTGATATCACCTAAAGTCAAAAAAACGTAATTAATGCCAACTTAATAGAGACGTAACAAATAACAACAGGCTAGGAAAAACAGATGGCCTTCCACTGATGCGTTATACATTGGCATACATATAAGTCATGATAGAATCGTGTTAAATAACATGTTCAGCGAGGTAATTTTCCAACTCCCTGCCTGTCGTGCCATCGAGGGAGTCTCTTTCATTTACTTGACTGTTTTGAGGTGTGTTTTAATAATCAACCAGCTCTTATGTTTTTAAAATAAAATTCTCGGGCCTCAGCGAATGTCTTACCTATGTGTCACTTACAGCATAGAGATGACACCACGGGCCTCAGCTCTATTAATTACATAAAGCATCTAGTGTCAGTATGCTAAATTCATTAGCAAGGTATGTATGGCACGTTAGGGTCAGGACGGATATAGAAACTGGCCTCTAAAACAGCTTCTTTGCTACTTGACACACTTATTCAACATAACAGAATATGGGCACTTTGGCCACTTTTATTCCTTTCAACATGTTTAAATCACATTTGAACTGTAAGCTTTGACAGAATTTTTATATTTTTAATTAAATTGGCCATACTATCTTTCTAATTTAGTTATTTCTCATGTGCATCCATTTAGGAGAGATTAATCCAAGAAGTTAACTGAATTTCCCTTTCACTTTGTTACATATTTTCAATTTGAACTATTTTTGTTGTTGTATTGTATTAAAACAAAGTTTAAAACTCAGATATATCTTTTGAGACTTTCCAAAACCCGAAACGAGGCCAGTTAAGAAATACGGAGAGAAATATTTCCCCAGAGAAATGAGAAATTTGTTCATCACTGCGTGCATCAGACAGAAAACAACCTCTGCTCCGGTTGGTCTGTGTCACTATTGAGACCAGTGCTTCTCTGTTGAGTGCAAGATTCAATAATAAAATGTTTTAATCGATTTTTGAGGGATGACATTCACTGTTTGACCCCTCTGAGCTATAAATACTTATTTTCTCACATTTCCCTTGATTAAGTAGATGCAGCTGTTCGCAAATACAATCCTCTTCTGCACTTCTATACCTGCAGTCCTTTTGAAGACTTTAATATTTAATAACACTGTAATTTCCCCTGCAAATCATTTGACCTTTAATTAAACATCAACACTACTAAATGGAGCATTTAGACTCCGCCGACAATTTATCTCCCTCACCATTACGCGCATACCGCGCGTAATGGGCCCTATTTGTTGTCCGCAACTCATCACATTTGTTCTTCAGTACTTTTCTTTAAAAAAACGAATACAACTTGCTGTATTTTCTACAACTCGATGATTTCGTGCGCCAAAAACTGGGACTTTGTAGGCCAGTTGAATGAACTGAGGACTCACCTTGCCCGCAAAGACCCAGACTCTGACACACACCATCAACAGCAACCCCATCGCTGAGGAGTCTGCGTGGGGGGGGGGGGGGGGCGATGAAGTTGTCTTTTAAAACCTCTAGATTTCACCTCACCAGGTAACCCCCCCCCCTCACCCACCCACCCCTCAACGGAGGAAGATTTTCACGTACGGATACGTACCCGAGGATCAGCTGCCTGCGCACGTCCGGAGAAGTGTGTGATGCTGCCCGGTGGGTGTTACCTGCGCACCGGGGCAGGTGTCAGCATCCCGCGCTCATGTGGGGACTTCACGTGTTTGCCGGGGGTGTCTGGTTGTCTTGGAGAAGGATCGAGTGTGCGACCACCGCCGCCCCAGTCATGTATGATCACTTGCTGTTCCACGCATCCCACATTTACCAAGATTATCCTTTTGAGGGGGTGGGGGGAGCGAATTGTCTGTTGGAAGAAATCGGACATCCCCCCCCCCCCCCTCCTTCCCTCCCTTCCACCCCACCTCCCCCGGCCTATCTTTTACCCTCTGTCCAAGGAGAAGAAAAAAAAAACATGCAGACGCAACAGTGTCGTTCCTTGTGCCAGCCCCCCCACCCCCCCCCATGCCCGCCCTTCCACCCATCCAAAAAAGCTTCTGCGTTTCCAATAGAGAGATCCAAGGATAGCCGAAGCGCAACCGGCCAGTCACCAGTTATCCATTATGGGAAAAGAGAAACCGACTGAAGACTGGAAGAGAAACGCGCCTGGTGTTGTTACTGCCACACTGCAGCTTCTATTTTATGGCCAGGGTATTCCCAAACAGCTGGAACGAGCTCATAAAGGCTGTGGTGTTGAGCCCTCCCCAAAATGGACCGGTGCTAAGTGGTAACCTGGTTATTTTCAGCGCGTCACTGATTCATCTCCAGTTAAAGGTTTCCGTGAGGGGGTCAGATGTCTGTCCCGGTATCTCCAATTATTCTGAAAGAGGACTTAAATAATCTACATCTGTGTATTTTTTTAAAAAAAAATAAAAAAAATGTCCGAGCATGTGGTTTGCCTTTAAACCGCGCACATTCCTGCGGTGTGTTGGCTCCGTCCACGTCCGTAAGATGCGCTCCCGGGTCGAGTTCAGCCGCGTCCCCCCGGTTCGTCTCGACTCGTCTCGTCTCGTCTCGTCTGCGTCTCTCTCAAGGTGTTCCCCGCTTTTATCGATGCTGTTTGGGAGGTTACATGCACCCCAGGTTCATCACACCTCTCCTCTCATGTTACCTCCCCTGATCAGCAACATGTTAGCGCGCTGCGACCCCTGTCGGCCGCGGCGCGCAGTGACGGTTCAGCACATGGATGTGTCAAACACAACCTTTATTGTTCCCTTCTGATCAAATCGAATGGGATCACGTGAAGCAGCGCATCGGGACTCGATTACATCGTGACAGCTGTTGTCCCTCGGGCACATTTATTCCAACGCCTCATGACAAAATGTAAGCCCTTGTAAATCATCAAGGTTTCACTCCAGACTTTTAAAGTTTTGATATCCAAAACTTTCGTTTCTATTCTATTAGATTCTTTTAGATAACAAGTACTTTGGAGAACATAATTATTGATATGGCATCTGTTATATTGCATTTTCCATTTTTAGTCCTTTTTTTTTAATAACATCTTTTAATATCATTTCAAATTTTAATAAGTGCCCTATTATAATCTTTTCTATTTTACATTTTGTTGTATTTATTCACGAAATTATGCTGCAGTTTTAGATGACTTAACATTAACCTGCATGCTTCATGTTGCAGTTCCACAATTATAATTGTAATTATAATTGTTTGTAATTATAATTGTTTGTATTAGATTAAATAAGTACTAAAACTGCCCCGGGGTGTGAATGACTTATTTCAAATTCTAAATTTGATCGTGTCAATTCTTTTCCTCACCACATATTTCTATCCGCTATGACATGTGCTGATTCTTGAACACGTGACGCTGACAGACGCGGTTGGGTTTTATTTTGAAGGGCGCGACCGGATGCGGGGTTTGTGATTCATTTGGGCTTAGAATAAAGTAGAAATGTCCGACTTCGCTCCAGACGGGATCAACCTGACTCTTGTTCAGCGACATGTTTCACCACTGAAGCGACAGCAGGACGGATGTTCAGGTGAGCTCAGACACACCGGTGTTTGTCCTCGGATCGGATTTTTTTAAGACCCAATTGAAGATCACGTGCGACGTCACGTGATGACGTCATGATGTATTGAACAAGGCAGTCTGTTGACTCTCAAAGCAAAGGGGCGGTCAGACTTGTAAAAAACCCAAAGGCACAAAAACTTAAATCAGAGGATTCTTGAAAGTAATATTGGACCTGTTACTAAAGCTGATCAATAAATCATAGACTAAGCTACTTGAATATTTACGATTGTACATCGCATTATTCATGCGTCACTACAAGTCCGTATTCAAAGTACGGTCAACAAAGTCTTTTAATTCAGTGTATTTCTATTATCGGCTAATTACATCCTGCTTCAAACAGTTGATGGAATTGTCAGTGTTCGTCCGTCCGTTAGTTAGTCCACCCAATATCTTTGCAACCGAGGAAACAAAAAGCGTATTACTCGGGCAGCAAAGGGGATGAAAATGAGATGATGAGCTTGACCTTGAGAAAGCAAGGTCAAGGTCACATTTCAACTTTTGTACACTCAGGAACTGGACAACATAGAAAGACGAGGGAGAAGGCGTGTGTGAGTAAGATCATTGATCAAAGTTAGTGCTTTGATCAATGGCAGTAGGTCAGAGCACTAGCTTTGATCTTTGACCTATGCAAGTAGGTCACGGTAAAATTTTCCATTCCCGGGTGTCGCTTTGTTTCATCCTTCTATCAACAACGGTTGTGAGGATATTAGGTGGAATGTCGGACGGACGAACGGACTAATGGGCAAACACAAACGCTGACAATCACAATACATCACCGCTTTGAGGCGGGATGTAAAAATAACTTAATAAATAAATCAATTAATAATTATATTATTATAATTAAAATATATTTCTCAGGTGTAAAAATTACATTGTTATATATTAATTAAAATATATTTCTCAGGTGGAACAACTTATTCATTATTTTCCATAATCAATGTGGGCTCCATCAGCAGTGATTACAGCAGTAATCCTCTTCCTGATGGACTGGTACAACCTCCAGATGTTATTGGATGGCATCCAACTCATACATGGCCTTAGACATGAAGGTGAAGCATAGTTTACTGACACAAATGTCAACATAGGTGCATTTGAATTTACTGGTGCAACTCACAAGTAACATGGACATTAAGATTTCTGAAATGGGTCGTTCAATTTTTAAGTTATATGAATGTATATATTAAATGGGATAATACAGATCCATTCCTTGGGCATTTAAGTTGAACTATACGCTGTTGAACACTATAGTCATACAGTTCTTCCTACTCACCCTGTGTCTTCACTCTCTGTAGTGCGGTGGGGTCATTAAGCAGTGGCTGGCCCCGAGCTGCAGACGGTCCTCCCAATGGTCTCTCCCAGCATGAAAGCCTTGGTGGATGCTCTATGGGCAGTGTGGAGCATCGGCGCATCAATTTATGACTATATCCACACCAGCGCCATGGAAGAGCGTATCCACGCCCTGGAGAATGTCATCACCATCCACCAGTGTGTGATTGGGCTGCTGTCTGCAGGGGTATTTGTACTCTTCACCTACATCATCCTGAAGAAGCTTTAAATGAGAAGGGTTGGCTGGAAGGGATGTGGGGGAGGCTGTCCGACCAGAAATGGACTTTGATGTCTACCCTTGTTGTACCCTTCATCAAAGCTGAAGGGCACAACCAACTGACACCTACCTCCTTATTGGAGGAGGTCAGAGATTACAGATTATATATACAGTATAAGTTTATATAATTTTTTTTTCCTGTTTTAAACCTTTTACAAAATTGCAATGCTTAAGGTGGTGAGCGTTGCACACAGATTTTATGTGCCAGTCATCAAAGGCCTTAAGAAACCATTTTGATTAAATGTGAAATAGTCATTCATTTAATCATTTACTACTCCCCCACCCTCAAAAATAGCAAAGAAATGAGAGGATCATGAGACTCCCAGTTTAACAGCCTCAAGCTGTTGAATAAATTGACAAATTTTAACTATTTGGTAGATGGAAATACCCAAAGTTTGCACAGACACTCTCTTGTAACAGGAGTGAACAGTAAAAAGCAGCTTAATAAATAAGCAAACGGAACATAAAACTCACAAACACACACCTTTGCATGTGTTTTCGTTTGTTTAGTCTATGGACTTTGTCTCAACAACGCATTTCACTCATTTTGAAAAGGGATAATTGAATAAATCTCCAACGCCACAGTAATTTCTGTTTAAAACAGAATTTCATCATGTTACTCATTTCCTCTTAGACTGATATTAGCAGAAAGCTCATAACTCAGAAACTAGTGACTTGCAAACATTACTAGAGTCAAGTTAATATTGTGATTTCTACTAACATTTTATCATATTCCCCCAAACTGACTCCATTCTTCTCTTACGAATAGGTCTGTTATTACTGAGTGTGAATAATAATAAAATCCCTACTTTTTTTAAGGTCAAAATATGTGTTATTTATACTAGGGCTTTGAACCAGATTTTTTTTTCCAATTGGTTCGTTCCGAACAAAAACAGTGTCATAATGTTTCCGGTTTTACGTTCCACCCATGAATTGGCATTCCTGAACAAAGAAATGTAGTTCCCGAATTGGTTAAAAAACGTTCCTTTTAAATATTATTAAGTAGGTAGCTTTAGGACTTTTAAATTGGCTGCTAAGGCAATTAGTTTACATACCGTAGATTTGTCCCTACAGCACTGGAACATAGGATGGAGTATCAGAGGAAGACGGAGAAGTTACCCAGATACATACACTTTACTAATTGGAGGAAGTTGCAGTAAAGTTTCAAAGTGTCAAAGCTTCAAAGCAGAATCCTGCTTTGAAAATGGCTACAGCTAATGAGTTAATGTCTAAATCAAACGTTCTTTTCAGATTGACAAATTGCAGTGGTTTACCTGTTATGAATATAATCCAGATTGGGAGACTGCCTTTTCCTTGACTGCTGGTGATATGCATCAATTTATCTCCTCACTCATCACGCATTGAGAAATGTGAGGTCAGATATTTTTTTCAAGAACGAAAAAAAAAAAAAAGGTACTAACTGGTTACTATTATTTTGAACAACTGATTCTGTGTTTTGTTCCTGGCAAAATTCAAAAAGTGTCTGATTTTCGTTGCTGTTCCATGAACCAGTTCAAAGCCCTGATTTATATTATTAAGACTTTTTCTCATAGTGGTTTCATAACTGGAAAGAAAACACTGCTGCACTAGACTCAAGTGTCCTTATTACATCCCGCTTCAAAGCAGTGATGTATTGTAATTGTCAGTGTCTGTGTGTTCGTCCGTTAGTCCACCAAATATATTCGAAACCGTTGCAGATAGAAAGAGGCAAAGGGGATGAAAATGAGATGATGACCTTGAGAAAACTTGGTAAAGGTTACTTTTCAACTTTTGTACACTCAGGAACTGCACGACATAGAAAGACGAGGGAGAAGGCCAGTGTGAGGCCAGTCTAAGATCATAGATCAAAGTTAGTGCTTTGATCTATGAAAGCAGGTCAGAGCACTAGCTTTGATCTTTGACCTATGCAAGTAGGTCAGGGTAAAATTTAGAATTCAGGGGTGTTGCGGGATGTTGCCAAGGCAGTCAGACTGCAACATCCCTGAATTCTAAATTTTACCCTGACCTACTTGCATAGGTCAAAGATCAAAGCGTGTGCTTTTCTTCAACGAATATGAAAATATAAATGGTACTTGGTTTTAAGTGGAAACACTAGATAAAAAATGGAAAGGACAGTGTATTGTGAGCTTATCTGTGTATATTTTTACAGCATCTCTGAGGGACCACAGTAGAAAATATTTCATGTTGACTGTTTCAATATATTTTCTCATTTAATACCAAATATGTGTGGCATTTCAAAAAACATTTGCAAAAAAACAACAGAAAGATGGTACAAGCTGAAATTTACAGCTATGAAATATTATTGATGAAAGATGCTAAATCCAAATTGAAGAACGTTTCTCCTCAATGCAGATCGCATTTAAAGAAGAACCACCGAGCCTTTTTCTAGTGGGCATCAAACTTCAGAATGTGCAATGTTAACCTTCCATTGTGAAACATTCAATGTATGGACATAGCAACAGTCCTCAAGAGGAACCCATTCTCCGGAAACTTGTTGCTGCTTCTTCAGTAGATACTTTTCAGCACAGTTGTTGAACATTTGTTGAACAAACAGGATTCATCTAAGCTTCCTGAACCTTTTCAGAACTTCTCGAAATGTCCGGTTTGATGCAGAGTATATTTGGAAGTGAATCTCTCCACGCTGTCCCCTTCCAGAAACTTCATGGCCCTCCAGTGAATCTTCCCACAGTTTTCTGGCTGTCCGAGAGGTCCCTGCTCCTCCTGGATGTACTGCAGCCACAGATCTTTTCGGGAATAAAAACAGCAGCCTGGGTTATAAATGGGATGTTAACTTTAAAAACAATTTCCAAAAAGAAAGGAAACCATATTAGTGTTTGTTCCAACCTCTGATTAATTTTGAATTTTGTGCTCAAGTCCAAGAATGTATTTTCACTCTAACTTTCATGTAGATATAAACTATGGTTAAATAAATGTTATTTAATATTTATCATTGGTACATTTGTGATGTTTTGTCAGACAGAAACCTTTAATTAGTCCTTCGTACTTGAACAATAGGAAAGAACATTATTTTTTCATTTTGACTTCAATTTCTTGGTAATTTAATCTCTCTTTACCGTCATCTGTGGTGCCAAATTCTTGCAAGACCCTCTCATAGTAGTCTCTCAGATTGTTCATCTTTGGAGTGTCCTGGATGAGAATACAACATTGTTATAACAGCTCAGAATTGTCTCTTCTTATCAATAATACGAGTAATTTCAATACCCAACATCTGTCCACACAATTTCTTTTCTGTCTTGAGTTGAAATGTTTTGTTATTTGTAACCTGCTCCCTACTGAAGACACTTAGGTACCGTATGACAATAGATGTATACATACTTGTTCCTTCTCAATCTGAATCATTCTGGTGAAAAAGGCCTTGGAAAGGGGACGGTCTTCTCGTAAGCTGTATGACAAAAGAAGTTCTTCTCAGACTAAGGTTATGAAGAGATATTTTTATTTTATTTTTTTACATTTTGATCAATTTTGTTTTTTTATATTGATTTCAATTCAAGACCATGTGAGCAGACAAGAGTTGTTTTTACCTTGTAAAGGTCTTCCTGGCTTTCTTGTAGCCTCCAGTGGAGTACGACCAATCTAGGTAACTCTCTTTCATCTCCATGGCAACAGCCGGCACTGCAGACAGAAGACCTCTCTGGGAGCAAATAACAAAACGAAACTGTCTGGAAGGCATTCTCAGTATGGAGGACAAGACAATGAAGTAGACACAAGGGGCTAATAATCTTTTTTGCTAAATCTTTTAGCTATTGATCCACAACCAAATGACCTCGTCAGTTCATGCAGTTCAAAGGTGAGCAGTGGATTTGTTTTTTATGGATCCATTTATTTTAAGTTAATGAAATGTGTTGAATATTTATAAGGAACAGCTCCACATCATTTGTCAATGAAAAAAATAAAAGTAAATGTCAAAAACCAGAACTGAATTGAGATGGTACCTTGAAGACAGCTTCGGTCTCTTCTGGACTTTGGTTAGCTGTACTCCACTGGACCTGAAGGTGCCAAATAGGCAGACTTTCCTGTCAAGACAAGAGAGATGATTTAGTTCTTAGTTTCTAACTGCATCCTTCCCAGCAGGAATTCACCTCGCTTGTCGTCAGTGTAACTTAAGTTCTTCCACCCATGAACTACACTGCGTGGCCAAAAGGCCACAAGTTGCCACCAAACAAAACAGTCACACACTAATATTTTGTTGGACCGCCTTTAGGATCGATTATGGCATGCATTCCCTGTGACATTGTTTGGATAAGCTACTGCAATATCATAAGTTATTTCCATCCAGTGATGATTTATTTTTTCATCAAGATCTTGCATTGATGATGATGGTTGGATCTGACCGCTGGACAAAGCTTTCTCCAGCACATCCCAAACATTCTCAATGGGGTTCACGTCTGGACTCTGGGATGACCAATCCATATGTGGGAAAATAATGTGTCATGCTCCCCAAACCACTCTGTCACAATTTCAGTCTAATGAATCCTGGCATTGTCATCTTGGAATATGCCCGTGTCATTGGGAATGAAAAAAAATCCATTGATGGAATAACCTGGTCAATCAGTGTATTCAGGTAATCAGCGGACCTCATTCTTTGAACACATACAGTTGCTGAACCTAGACCTGACCTAACCATGCATATTCCAAGATAACAATGCCAGTATTTTCTCAGTGTACTCAAGGATTTATAAATGAGTAATGAGTCGATGGCTACTGAATCTGACTACGACAGGTCAATATGCATGTAAACAATGTATGAGTATGTGACATTAATTGGTATAACAGATGCAAGCCATTTCCTAACACTTAAAAAAAAGTTTAGGAAAGTGCTGAAGGGTAATAATCCTTCTCACACTTCAACTTCTCAAGGCCACCACCTTATTAGTCTTAAGAAACCTGTACCCCAAGATATTCTGAGTAGTACAAGGCTTGCGTCTGAGTAGCATTGTATCATGCTGTCCAACAATTTGAAGGGTGAAGTACCAGCGTAACACAAAACTAGAGTTGTGCTGTGTGTGAAAGTTCAGGTATGAGCATTCATAAATGCTGGCTTCACCATTACTACTCTCACATATCTGGGGTGTTGCAGGGGATTTCTGAGGATTACTTCTTCCCCCATCCAAAGCTTTTAAATCTCTCGAGAGTACAGTATAGGGGTTAACTAGCAACGCTACTCATTAACCTTTCATGCCAAGTTACTAACATACGATTCTGTCATTCAAAATATAATTATAGATAAGATCACAGTAATGTGAGTTTTCATGTCGTGTCCACAGTATAATTTTTTTTTATATATATCAGAATCAGGTTGAGGGCATTTTGCATACTAGCAATTTTTGGTATATTGGCACATGACAATAGATATAATTCATGTAGAAAAAGGAACATGTATTTGCCTTTCTTCAATAATAAAGACGGAGCAGGCCTTTTGAGGGAGTCATATATAATGGAAAGCAAACGAATTGGATTGAGGACATGGCCCACTTTCATAGCAGTGCTGGTGTGTGTGTGTGTGGGTGTGTGTGTGTGTGTCAACTCCAGTGGGAATAATTACCGTTGTCCTGTAGAAACCCAAACTGGTGTGTTAGAGAAAGCAGAGGAAAAGATCAAACAAATTATGTAGAGTCAAAGCGAGCATGTGTAGCTCTGTGTACCTTGGGATTAATGTGTGTGAGAGCATCCTGGAACAGGCTGTCTACATCATCTCCGCTCCCCAGCTGCATCAGCGTCTGCAGTCTCAGGCTCCACGCTGACACCGATTGGTTGTAGCGCTCTGTGGCTGCTCTGGCAACACTGGCTGCTCCCTCAGCATCTCCGGAAGAGAGCAGTATCTGCAGCTTTAGTTGAAAGTCAGTGTTAAAACAAAAACAGGTTTCTCTTTTCTACCTCTGCAGGTAATTAAATAAACAATTAAAGAAATTTATAAATTAATACTTTCCCTCAAAATGTATATATTTAAAATGTTTTTACACAGAGAAGAAAGGAATGCTATCACACAGAGATAGCAGCTTTGGGACCAACTGCAAAATGTTGGCCCTGAATGACTTCTGGCTCAAGCAACAGGGAGAAAGGAAATATTGAATCAGGGAAATGAGATGCACCTCGAGGCTAGCATGAAAGGTCTCTGACTGGATCAAAAACCACAGTGACTCCAGGACATGAACACATACCCACAAGGACACCACTGAGCCACAAGCATGGATTTAATGAAGCCATTCACTTACCCAGATCTTATAATAATGCTCTTTCAGCAGCAAACAGTCACAAGCCCGCTGCAGCACTCCCAGCAGTCGCTCCTGCCTCTGGAATGAACACATTCATAAAAAGGTCAGAACTTTCCCTATATGTATCTAATTCCTTCATGTCACTGACATTTTTTGAGGTTTTAATGCACAGGACAAAACACAGTAGCAATCAAACTGATTGGTTTCAAAATGAACAATTATTACTTTCTCCTTCAGCTCTTCAACGTTAGTCTTCCTCTTCAGTCTCTCCAAGCAGAAATCCACATAGCAAGTCCACATGGGCTCTATGGGATACAAATCAAAGTGATGGTTTTCTTCTAATAACACACCCAAAAGGCAGGCTATGTGGGAAATATAGTTACATACAAATATAGAGCTAAATTTAAGATGTTTGAGAACTTTATAGGCCACCTACAGTATGTCACATAAACGTGGTAAAACCAGGATGACGTCAAATTTAGCAACACATAGCGGTATGTGAAAAATAATTTTAGTATCACTAAAAAGTATGTTTTTTTATTTTTCAGAATTATTGTCTTCCAGTTTCAGAGAACATACAAGCGGCAAACTGATAAGACCTCAAATGTAATTCAGGCTATTTACATAAAAGTACCCAATACCTAGTAATTGTCATACTTTCAAAAAAAAAAAGAAGAGTTTCCTGAAAACAATTACTAGGCAAAACTTTCATCACAATTCAAGCCACAATGTTTTCAGCTTCAATAACTGTCTTTTTTTATTTATTTTTTTTAGTGTGAGCCGTTACCAGTGTTCAGGCTTTTGATTCCCTCCTCATAAATCTGGCAGCAGCGCTCCTCTCTGCGGTTGATATCGGAGGCCCGGCCTTTGGCTGTCTGCAGCTCCTCTCCTGCTCCTGGTGCCTCCAGCTCCCTTTTTGCCATGAACTTCCAGGTCACACTGTCTTCAGTATAGTTAACCTGTAAGCTGCAAACAAAGGGAGCAGTGTAGGTGTGTCTGTGCGGCACAGTGCAACACAGTGGAAAAAAACAAATCAGCTACCGCCTTACTCTTGTAAGATGAGGTCCTGGAGTTCTTTGGTGAAGTCAAAGATAGCTGCTATGCTCAGAAGTGAGATGACAAACTCTGCTTCTGTTGGACAAGATAGTGGCAAAAGCTAAGGTGACCTGACAATTTTGTTGTAAAAGTTAGACATATTCTTATGTTTTCTTGCTGGGCATCGGGACAGACATGTTCCCCAGTGACTTGGCTTGTTTGGTATTTGGAGAAATTTTCTGACACCACAATAAAAAAAAATAAAATTGTTGTTTAAATTACAACATATGTTAAGAGTGAAAATACTTGAATTGATGACTGTTTTTATGGCAGGGTCTTAAATGTCTGCTTTAGTGGTTCAGTCCTCAATGCAACAATCCAACTAACATTGATTTTACTTCAACACTTTTTTTGACAATTCTGCAAACAAATGACTTTAATATGGCCTACCATTGATTTTCGCTGTAGCATCTCTGTACACGACCTCTGCCAGTTTAGCACTCAGGATCTCTGGAGAAAACTCATATTCACCCTAAAAAAAATTTCAAAAGCCGTTATTCAGACACTGTGGAGAAAGTGAGAGTTTGTGTGTGAATGTGTGTGTATTGACTTTTTTCCATTTGCCACTTTTTGTGACCCACTCACCAGGTCCATTTCAGCTTTCTCCAGCTCGCTCTTCTGCCTCCTCAGCTTTTCACAATGCAGCAGCTCCATGCGGAAGTACTAACAAGGGGTAGGTCGGGAAATTCAGAGAAGTATATTTTGACACAATTTGAATATTAAACGTTCCTTTTCACAGAGGCAAAACTTTCAAAAGTTTTGCCATCAATGATACTCAAGTATCATTGATGGTTTCATTTGTTTTATATTTCGGTATAAAAAAGCAAACAGATTTTTCTTCTTTTACCTCCTGGTAGACTTTCTTGTTGTTGGGATGGAAGCGGAGGGCTCTGAGAAACAAGTGTCTTGCACTTTCAGAGGAACATCTGTCCTCCAGCTCACTCTTGGCTGCCATGATCCAAAGTGCTGTTAAGCATACAACAGATGAAAAACTTAAGTCTTTATTCAGTTTAATTTGTAGGTGTTGTCAATCTCCTACTATCTTAGGATATATGTGTATCCTGTCCCTCCTTGAGATTACAGCACAGTAAACTGAATTTACAAGAGTAGGATTTACAGCAGAATGAAATGGTTTATACCCGGTTTGTCTGGATGTATGGCGAGCATGGCTGAGAACACCTTACTGATCTGACCTTTGGTAGCCTGTTGAGAGAAAACCAAAGAGTAAATAACTTAACGCAAGACGGCAGCACTTTGAATGTTTTACTTTGAACAAATAATGAAATCTTTGCATACCCATTTCTTACAGAAAGCAACATGTGAGAGCCACAGCTGGACATCGTCCTGTGGGAAAAGAACAGAGACCTCATTGGGATTCTATATCATCCACATTAATACACAACAAAAATACAATACAAATGTCCTGTGTAAGGTACCTTCCACTTTTTTGTTGCTCTTCTGAAGACGCTATTTATTCTATTAATGATGGGGAACTCGATCTCCTGTCTTTTAAACTGGTAGTGTATGTGCTACAAAAAACAAAGTTAGGTTCATCCCCCACTCCATAGTTCACATGAGAAAAACATCAATCATATCCAAAGCATATCAGAATGAGATGAAGTTAAAAAAAATACTTCACTTACCTCTCTTCTCTTCTTAATCAGCTCTAAAATATTGATTTCATACTGAAATGAAACAAAATGTTAAAGTTGCTGCGTCAAACATATCACTAGCTTCTGTTTTCCGACATGCACACAGTTACCTGGATGTATTTAATGAAGTCCTCTTTGTTAATCATCAGCCTGTGGAGCTTGTATTCCATAGCTGTCACTCTCTTGATTATCATCCTGAAATACAGAAAGAAGCACAGTTTCTGAATTCCAGCACGACTTGATTAGATTGTGGGTTTTATATACGATAGATCTATTCATCAATCTTTCTTTTCTGGAGTCACAGAGGCAAGGGATTAGAGTAAGGTTCTCCCAGTGGAACACTCCCAGCTCCTTACAGCTCCTACAGACCATAGATGAGGTCAATAAACTGGTAAATCAAGCATTTTAACTTCCATCTTAGTCCCCTCTTCACCACCGTGGTCAGATACAACTGTATGTCCAAATTACACACCAAATTGTGACTCCATCCCAGGCACACTATATAGGTCACCATCAAAAACTACAGTTGTATTCAAAATCCAACAACTTTATGAACCCAAAGAAAGCAAAAAACAATTCACTGGTGGAAGCTATTTTGCCTTTGGGATCACTGAACCTCAGTGAACAATCACAATTATAGTGGTGTGATCAAAAACATCCTTAACAGGGAGTGGGAACTTCAGGCATTTGTAGTTAACCATGTTGAAGACAGTCAGGCACTCTCCTAATGCTTGGATCTTCACATATGGAAAGCAAACAACCATTCATAAATGCACGGCACAACACAGACCAGCTCTACAGGTTTGGGCCCAGTGTCAAGGACAGAGAACATTCATCTGAAAACCACAATATAGACACTATGGACAGAGACAGATTGTTTGAGAGGGGAATGAAAGAATTATTTGTTAAACTGAAATAACCATCTCTAAATAAATGTGAGTGTCTGGGTCACCACTTCTCGCCCACATACAACACAGATTCACCATCTCTGTTCAGAAAGTTTCCCAGTTGTTCACATTCTGAACAGCATAACAGTTGTGCCTTCAACAATCCATAATAATGGTGACTTGGACTCAGCTGTAAACCACATCCGGTCTGAGAAATCCAATGAGCACTTCTAACATTTTGTTACTTAAGGGCTTTCCATTGATTTTATTGTGTCTTCAACACAACACCGTAAAGCCGGTTCATCAATTCCACGACGACCTTTGTGGCTGCAAAAGGTTTTTCGATTTTGATGGTTGCATTTTAAAACCACAAATCAAATAACGACTCGCTTTTTGATATCGGTGTCTGAAACGAAAATAACCAAAAGCCTCACGGACACCCTCTGTATATTACATGTTGTCTTACTTGACTTCTTTCTTGGTGAACAGTCCAACTCTCTCCAACTGCTCCAACTCAGGGATCCTCTCCTCGATACGCTGCTGAACGACCTCCGCCATCTTCCCAAGTAGGCGTTAGAAGCTGGTTGACTATTCTGTAGGTTAATTAATGGTTATTACAGACAATCTTAAAGGTATATATCCATATACACGTTAATAACGTGAGAAACACGGTTGAAATCCTCTACACACATGTGTAGCAGTCTGCCGGGTTTTCCGGTTCCGTCTGGAAATACTTCCGTGAGGAAACACAGACCAGTTCCACATGCTACAATGATCTGGACTAGTCTATCCACCGGTATAACGTAGGGCGACACACTATTTTAACTCTTTTTATCATATCAAATAGCACTCATTTTACTTTAACCGTCAAAGTAAATAGATAATTGTTGAAACCATTTCCACATTAAGCGATTCTAATGATTTCCATTAATGCAACCTGGACCGAAACGAACATATAAATAGTGAATTCTTAACTGAGGTGGAAAAAAAAACGATTTTGTTGCTGAATCTGAGCTGCAGAAAAAGAGAAAATACGTTGAAATTGCATATTTTGTTTTATTATTTGCCATCCGTTAGTTTTAAAATCATGATTGGAACATTATTATTAAATTTCCCTAATACTGTATACCCATAAGCATAGCGACGTTGCGAGTACAGTAAATATGCTGTGAAATTGTTTTAACATTAACGTACAACATTCCGTATAAATGATCATTCAGCGAATGGCTACTCGTTTCTTGATTTACAGAAAGTCATACATCATCATACAACTTCTGTCAACCAGTTAGAAACGATCATAGAACAGTAAATGCATTGAGACCGTTGTGGGGTGCAACTCATTGTTACGTCGCCTTGATGTGAATGCTGATAAACTTTATTTCCCGCAAAAATCGCAGAGAGCGAGAGCGGGTTGTATGTCATCTCCGGAGGGCAGCAGCCAATCACAGTGCTGCATTCTCTTAGTCCTTCTATTGGCTGTTAACTGACTAGTACTCTGTTGTTTAGTACGATTTGAAGGAAAACGCACCGACAGTAAATTACAAAAAGCTGTTTCGTAATTTTATACAAAATACTCAGATATCAAGCGGCCTTCGTGACAGCTGAATGCGGGGGGAACCTCAAGCACACGGAGGCTTGTTTTCAAGTGAGCCATGCTAGCCCCGCTAGCTAACTAGCCGGACTCTCGTCGCCTCCTCTTCCATCTTCATGGGTTGCTGCTGCTCTATCTACCGGGCTTGAGCTGGAGGCAGCAAGGCTAACAAATTAATGCCATCGGCCAGGGTGGGTAGCCCGTAGTTATGTCCTGTAGCTATCGCATGTCGATTTTAAGGTTTTCGTCAATCGGGAGCTCAAAATATGATTGATCACTACTCTGAGACACCAGGCTAACTAACATGTTAGCATTGTGCTTTTTAGCCGAGCTGGCTAGCTCGACTGCTAACGCGAGTATTTGTCTACTAGCTAGGCCAACATGTTGTTTAGTCACCATTTATTCAGTTGTAATTATGTACTAACATGTAGTCTTGATTCTCCCACAGAACTCAGGTCATATTATGAGTGGGGCAAGTTGCAAAGCTAACGGTGCTGTGTACCCCGCCTCATCAGCAATGATGAACTCTGTGAAGAAGCCGAAGATGGAGCAGATTCAGGCCGACCATGAGCTGTTTCTACAGGCCTTTGAAAGTAAGTCCCAGCTGCTGGGCACTGTGTAGTGTTTGGAAACATCAGAGTAACTTTTCTATTACTTCAATCAACATTTTCCTACCCGTTTAACTTTATCGCAAATTAATTTTTTACTGACTTGTTTTAGCTGACATGTTTCTATTAACTTAACATAAGTACAAAATGTTGTGCATGTGCCAAACAAAAGTTTAGAGATGACAATATCAGACTTGAAGAAATGAAAAATACATCTCATGTCTTTACTGTAATTACATTTTTACTGTAATTACATTTTAGTGGATGTTTTATCTGTTCCTCAATCATAAATATTGTATATATTAGTAATATTGTACAGAATTTTTTGTGGATGCTGGCAAGTTGAACGTGGCAATAGGTTAATGGAGACTCCTGCCTCATAAATCAATAAAACTGCACTTGTTAACACTTATTTAGCTGATTCTGGTTCAGAAATGTTACTGAGTTATCATAGTAGTAAGGATTATTGAAAGTAGTCACATTTAACATCACAGTGATACATGTTTCCTTTTCCAGAACCAACTCAGATATATAGATTTCTCCGCACAAGAAACTTGATTGCTGTAAGTGAAGTACTATTCATATTGTTGCTGTGTGGGGTAACAAATTAAACAAGTCATTAATAATTCTTTTTTTGTTTTAGCCCATATTTTTGCACAGGACACTCACATTCATGTCTCACAGAAACGGTCGATCAAATGCTAAAAGGTAGGAAATCCTTTTGTATTTTCCTTCATGAAACTTGACAAGATTCTACTTTTGATACAAATTTGCCTTGAAAGATCTGTTAATTTCTACAAAGAGTGTCCACTGTTACAATAGTTATTAATTTTGAACCTTTGTGTTTTGAACCACCCTCCCCCTGCCAGGAAAGCATTTAAAGTGGATGATATGTTGAAGACAGTGGAGAGGATGAAGGGAGAGCAGGATTCTCCAAGGTAACACAAATCTATGAGAGTAGCTGTGGACTTTTATTTTTCCATAATGTTTATGGGGGAGAAAAAGTAATAAGTAAGCAGAATTTGTGACCAGTTGGGCCTCTTAATAAGAACCAATTTAACATGTGCATTTTTCTCTTGTGGTTCTTCAGTTTGTCGTCACATCTACAGTTAACCTTCACTGGGTTCTTCCATAAGGATGGTAAGCCAGTTTTACTGTTTGTCAAATTCTTTTGTTTACTTTTTACCTGGCACCAGGTGTATGCAAATACAATTACTTCTCTTAGTCCTCACATTTCAGTCTTTTGCATGTGTTTATTGCACACATCTGTAGTGTGATGACAATGAAAATAAGATTTGTGGGTCAGTTCTAGATGATAATAACTTAAATTGTGGGAAGTCGAGATCCAAAAGCTCACATTTGGTCAGAAACACAGAGACTGCTAGAATTTCTGCGCTCAGAATGTGAATGACCAGTTTTACATGTTCTGTGGGGGCTGCAAGACTTAACCCAGGTTAATAGTATAAATGTAAACACACTGAAAGTACCATGTTGTGATGACATTACACAACAGCATTTACCACAGATTTGTGTTAAAATGAACAGGTTCCTAAACAGCTGGTGCCAAACAAATCCAATAGATTTATGCAGAAATAACAATGAAATTGTGTGTTACTTAAAAAAAATTGTGGGACACAAATCTAAATTAAAATAACCAAAAACTGTTGTTGTTTTTTGCATTACAGAAAAGCCATCTCAGAATTCAGAAAACGAACAAAATTCTGTGTCCTTAGAGGTGCTACTTGTCAAAGTCTGCCATAAAAAACGCAAGGTAAAGTAAAACGTCACAGAAACTCTCACTTTTGCTTAAAAAGAAGGTAATTTCCAGGGATTTCTGTTTCGTAAATTTTATTATTCCTTTCAGGATGTCAGCTGCCCGATTAAGCAAGTGCCTACAGGTAAAAAGCAGGTGCCTTTGAATCCTGACAGTAACCAAACCAAGTCTGGCTCCTACCCTTCCTTACTGGTCTCCAGCAACGAGTTTGAGCCCAGCAACAGTCACATGGTCAAGTCCTATTCCCTGCTGTTCAGGGTGTCACGCACAGGGAGGAGGGATACAAACGGTCTGATCAACAGAGAGGCCAATGAGAATATTGGTAGAATATAATGCTTATATTTTGTAGCTTAAATTGTTGGTAGTTGAAGGTGAAACTTCACACCATGATTTTTTTTTTTGTGTGCAAAGATGTAACAGATACTCCAAGTAGAAAGAAACGCAGCTCATCCCACAGAGAAGAGGGAGAGACCACAGAGACCTATGTTGCACAGATGACTGTCTTTGATAAAAATAGGTCAGCTTTAATCTTTATTTTTGTGGAAAACAATTATTACTGTTTTTCTTGGCTACACTTTAAAATCATAACTTGACATGTCATCAGGAGATTACAGCTGCTGGATGGGGAGTACGAAGTGTCAATGCAAGGAATGGAGGACAGCCCTGTCAGCAAGAAGCGTGCTACATGGGAAACCATTCTGGATGGAAAGGTAAGTGTTTGTAAATGCAGACACGAAGTGTGTCTCACCCTGTCCCTCTTAGTGCCTTTGACCATTACTCTGTGTGATTCCCACAGAGACTGCCACCGTTTGAGACGTTTTCTCAGGGACCCACATTACAGTTCATTCTGCGCTGGACTGGGGATGCTACTGGCAAGTCCACTGCCCCTGTTGCCAAACCCCTTGCAACCCGCAACTCGGACAGCTCTGGTCCCATGGAGACGAGAACCAGCAACCACCGAGCTGCCCTTATGAGTACGTACAAAACCTCCAAAGGACAACATAGCATAATTTGTCTTTTATTTAAAAAAATGTCATTACAGCTTGAATTTGATTAAGTCCATGTAACTCATTTGATGTTAAAAGTTTCCAGTTCCATCTTGTGCTTCATTTAAAGTTCTTGAAGCATTTGTAAAGGACACCAAACAAAGAAGTTAAGAATTTATATCATGTAGGATTTTGAACAAATCTTGGGTCATGGTTTTGGATTTTACATCTGCTGGGATTCTGGCATGGGTTCGATTATTTACAACTTTTTCTAGTAAAGGCAACCGAATGAGTCATAAGCATCGAGTTGGCAGTGTAATAGCTTGCTCATTGAATAAAGCCCTGTTTATAAGGTTTTTGAAGTAATGAATTGTGTGTAACAATAGCTGGCAAAATACTTGCATAAAAAATATTAGGAAATGGGAATTATTAGCCAATGCCTGACATCTTCCATCCGGCTGTGCTCTGTTGATAGCAGGCTTGATTTGTGACCTTTAATAAAAGAAGAAATTTGCACAAATATTTGAGGAAGTAATGGACACCCTCTTCCAGCTACCCCAAGGAGACGTTAGCTCAGTTACAAAACAGGTTCTTAAATCTAAGGTATAAAGTATACACCAATGAAACACAAGCAAACCTTCCTCTTTTCTCATTGTTTTCCAACTGCTATGGTTGGCAAAATTTTTGTTCCTATCTTCTGTGCCATGTACCACATACTTCACATACTTTTCATTTATAGTATGAATAATATAATTATGTATGACACAGAACCGAGATTAAAAATTTCTGTAACACAAACCAATGTTTAAATTCCAAAACTTTCAGTCCTTGATTTCACATGGAAAACAGTGTGTTTTCTCAAATGCCCGTTTGTCGTATGTATGAAGTTGAATTTGACATTTGGTGACTGTCCAAGAAATGAGCTCCATCTGTTCCCGTCAGCAGTGAAAGAGTCGGTCAGCACAGACATTCAGACAAGGAAAGAGCAGATTCCATGTGAGCCCCGGCAGAAGCTACGTATATTTTATCAGGTAACATACATTCCTCGAAGAAAATTATTTACAGGTGACCACTTCACATGAAAAATTTGAGGTGGCTGAAAAGCAAAATCTAAAAAAATGTTTGGAATTTCTTTCCTTGAGAGAATGTTGTTGTGTCAAATGCAAAGAATCACGTATGTACTATGTCTAAGAAATCTGGTTTACCTTGTAACTAATGCAGTCTGTCCTTGTGCAGTTCTTGTACAACAACAACACTCGGCAGCAAACGGAGGCAAGAGATGATCTTCACTGTCCCTGGTGTACCCTGAACTGCAGCAAACTGTACAGCCTGCTCAAACACCTCAAACTCTCCCACTCACGCTTCATCTTCAACTATGTGGTGAGGAGCGGAGTGCTGCTGATCATAAATCCTTGGCCACACTGCCTGATTTCATAGAATTCTATAAGTTATAGATGAATCAAAAGTTACCGGTCTGCGTTGGTGGTGTGAATGAGCTCATTCTGAGTCAGCTTTTCAGATCGATGATGCAGACGAGAAGTCTTGATTTATTTCCCAACAATGTCTAAATGAAGATCTCTAATAAAATAAAGAGACACATCGCCTGTACATTCTAGGGTAACATGAGACTGTCTACAGTGAAAAACATTTTACAGCAGCTTTATTACCACACTGATTTGGACAAAAAAAAAACTCTTTTTGATGAAATCCAAAACAACATTCCAATAAATAAACTGACACGTTCATGAAAATCCATCAAATAGTATTTGTGTAATCCTGTTAGCAGACAGGAGAACCACAACATCCCAGAGAAGATACAATGTTGAGTTGATTATTTGATTGCAGGCCTTGTTTTGAAATGAGTATTTTGAAAAAATATATCACATTACTGAAGATAGGCTTGAGGCACAAATATTATCAGGACATTTCAAACAGTGTGTGATAGATTAGACCGTCAGTAAACTGTTGACTGAGTCAGGCGAGCAGAATGTGCTTCAACAAACTTTGTGCTTTTAGTAAATATGCAAGAAAAATTGGAGATAGGGAAAATAAAATTTTTTAAAAATTAGTTCCAGACCTCCTTTGTTTTTGCTTCAACGGTGATTTTTTTCCCCTCCTATCTGCAGCCTCATCCCAAAGGAGCACGGATAGACGTGTCCATCAATGAGTGCTACGACGGCTCATATGTTGGCAACCCTCAGGATATCCACAGTCAACCAGGCTTTGCCTTCAGCCGCAACGGCCCAGTCAAGAGGACCGCTGTTACCCACATACTGGTCTGCAGGTAAATTTATTATGAAGACAGCTGTTTAACAACAGACACATGTCGGATGTGAATAAGTAGCCACGTTTAATTCTATTCCTTCCTGTCAAAGTTGGTGATGAATTTAATCAATTGAACAATCGTAAAAGATGTATTCATCAGCAGTGATTTGGGTTAAAGCAGCTAAAGAACACGAACAGTATACCCACAGTAGATCGGCTCTTTTGAATTGGCAGGTTGTCCAAATGGTGCATTAAATACATGGAAAATTCAAGTGATATTTTTAGATTTTCCGTTTAACTGGTCAAGATTTACCATTTGTTTTTTGTTTTTTTTTGTTTCTTTGTTTTTTAAAATAAAGTGTCATGTGGATCCAGATGATAATCCAAATCTAGTCATCCAGAATGTTTAATGTCTAGAGCTCAGAGAGCATTCAATGCTATGAGATGGTAGCAAAAAATTCACAAACTTATGATCAAAATGTACCAAAAACTGTGCCATTTCACTTTGGTGTCAAATTTGTCTTATATTCAGAAGTTACTGATTTAGATCCTAAAGTAAACCACTATCTTCGAGATTTTTTTTTTCTTGGATATTTAGCAAACTAAGAATGATACCAATGTGGAACAGTCATGCCAATCTTTCATGGATCTTTACAGTATTGGTTTAAGGTACAATGACATAATGGGAAAACCGAGATGCCTGGGCAGACCAGAGAAAATTGAAATGCCAATGTAAAAGCTGCAGATGCATGATAAATGTTCTCGCTCCCCTTCTATGAGGCCCAAGAGGACCAAACCGAGTCTGTCTGAATTCTTGGAAACTGAGGACGGAGAGTTGGAGCAGCAGAGGACGTATGTCAGTGGCCACAACCGCCTCTACTTCCATAGTGACAGCTGCATGCCTCTGCGGCCCCAGGAAATGGATTTGGACAGCGAGGATGAGAGAGACCCAGAGTGGCTCAGAGAGAAGACTGCGACGGTGAGGAGCCGCTGCCGTTTGTCATTTTTGTGACTGACCACGAGGATCAGAAGCAGCCTTGAGGCTGTCACTAACCGATGAAAATCATACACGTAAAGAATTTGAAATGGATAAATGTATTTGTGGTGGTATATAATCATGATTTTACCTTTTTATATAATTGTATGAAACCGCTAAACTTCTTTGATTTGAAATCCCAGGGTGATTTCAGCCTAGAACACAAGCATGGTACCTAATCTTGTTTGGAATTGCCACATTTGTGTTGTAACTGTGTCGACAACTGTTCTTTCACTATAATGTTGTCCTTTATTCAGATTGAATCATTTCCATCCCATCAATTTATTCTGTGGTATTATTCCAACCTTATTTAAAAAGTCAAAAACAAAGTCATTGTGGTGATTTAGTAGTCATCTTGACTGGGACCTATAAAATAGTGCTCAAAGCAGGTGGCTTAGCTTGCTATGATTTGTATTTCCTGAACCTGTTCACATTATTTGTTATTAATATTGATGATTTTACTATCAGGGGAAATGGCAAACACCTAAAATTCATGTTTTCATATTAATTGTTTATTCTTCTCCATACCATACAACACAGTCTCTTATAGTCGTATCACTTAATCATCAATCTATAACAAAATGTTATTTACTTGCAGCAACTGGATGAGTTCACAGATGTGAACGAGGGAGAGAAGGAGGTGATGAAGCTGTGGAACCTGCATGTCATGAAGCACGGGTATGTTCAATTTTACGGCATCGAAAACATGACAATGACTGAGTCCTGAGTCTCTTTGTCTCTGTCTGGTTGTCTCTCTAATCTTATCTCTAAATAAATCATCCATCTATCCATTATCTTGTAGACGAGATGATTGCAGTCGTCTCGTCTACAATTGCTTATCCACCGCCGTGAGTCACGGGTCTGCTGGATCCTATCCCAGCTGACTACGGGCAAAAGGCGGGGTACACCCCGGATACGACAGCAGCTCATCACGGTTTATAATAATCACGTTTAAGCAACACAAAAACTACGTATTTATTCTTGAAGATGGCTGTAGACAAATAAATATATTAACTCGTATTGAAGCCAAACTATTCTGTTTTCCTTGCAGTTTCATAGCAGACAACCAGATGAATCAGGCCATCATGCTCTTTGCTGAGAACTGTGGCTCCCACATCATCCGCCGCAATCTGTGTCGCAACTTCCTCCTACATCTAGTCAGTATGCACGACTTCAACCTGGTGAGCACCGCCACCATCGACCGCGCCATGGCCCGGCTGCGACAGATCCAGGAGGAGCTGCCGTTCAACGAGGAGGAGCAGAATGACCATGATCTGGTGTCAGGAGGAGCCTGCAATGGCACTGGGGTCACCTCCATTGGGGGCAAGCAGGGCAAGAGGACAAAAAGCGCACTAACAGACTGATGTAGGATGGATCAATAATTGCCGATGAACACCCCCCCAAACCCCACCCCCATTTGGGTATTGCTTTTTGTTCAGTGAACAATCGCCAACCCTTTGGTGCTTTGATAAGTGAGAAACTGGTCACTGAAGAATCTGACCTGAAGGAGATCAGTATACAAGGTAAAAAAAAAAAGAAAAGTTTTTTGAAAAATGAAAATTGAACCAAATATGAACAATATATACATGAATCCTCCACATGTACACAAACTAGGAAATTGAGGACTGTAAGATGCAATTTGAACCTACTCAATATGCATTTAGTAGGTGCCACTGAAGTATCTTTTAGGGGTGAGTGTGTGAACAGTCTTCTAATGTGGCATGTCTTCGGTATGTCCTTGTATCAACTGTATCAAGACTACAGTTAAACTGTACTGTTAACATTGTCTCTTATTTGTACACATACACAGTAATCTTGTAGAAAACTTATCCTTTTTAGCTGATTATTTTAGCACTTGGTGTTTGTATTTAGAAAGCTTACCTTTAAATTGTATTTTTTTAAGCTGCACCAAATGTTAAATCTGCAGTGTAGGACTAAGATCCAAGCCCTTGCTATAAAGGCTCCTACAATACTAGTGCTGATTTAGCCAATCACCAGAAAAATCTCCAGAGATTTTGCAGATATCCCCATGCTTGTGCTGGTGCACCAGTAATTATGTTTTTTACATTATTACATCAACCAGCAGTGATTGGTTTGAGTGGAGAGCAGCTGTGGTGTTTGTGTAATTCCCCTCGCTGCCAGAGGGGGGAGACAAACGTTCTAGACTGCAGGTTTAATGCAGCTTTTCTGTTGACATCTGTGAAGAAATTTAAATGGGTTTGAGTTCACTTTTGTGAATGACCTAATCTTTCAATGGGCATACAGTCAAGAGAATATGACGGTAAGAATCTAGACTTTTAATCAATGTCTGGAGTACATAATGCCTATAAGACTTATGTTAGGACCCCACAGCTGTTGTGGGTTTTGCTGGTAGTTTGGCATGAAAATAGTTTTATAATGTAAAGCTTTGGAACTAGGAAAAGAATAAATTCAGACTGACAGCCCCGTCACTTCGAAATTGTTTCATCTGCATTGATGATGGCTTATGGAAAGTCAGGGAACTCAACTTTTCTGAATATTTTCTTTTTCCTAGCATTTACTGAAACAACCAGCAGTGCATAAATTCACGTTTGTGTAGATTGTATAGCATTCAAAATATAAAAAAAAACAAGTTTTTGATGATACTGGCACCTGTGGTTTCTTTTCCCTTTTGAGGTTTGAATGTGTAGGAATAAGGAATTTGAACATGTTCTCCCATGTAATTAGACATGGGTGTGGCTGTAACTGACAGAAATGTGTATAAATGTAATCACATCAAATATTTAGCAAAGCCTGGCTATGGATCCAATAATTAACAGATTGCAATCTCTCTCTCTCTCACACATGCTGTTTATTGGATGATTGGGTTTCAGGTCAAAATCAGTTTTCTGTCCTTTTGGGTGCAGGTTATGCCAAAGTGGAATATCTCCATCTGTTTTCTTTTAAGTGCTGTATTTTTTTTTAACCATTCTTTTATTTCTTTCCATGGCAACTTTTTGAAAAGCAGCTGTAGTGTGCACATACGTTGGTGGCCGTCACCATTCATTATTCAGACTTCCCTTGTGGTCAACCAAATGTAACAGTATATTTTCTGTATCCATTTGCAAAAGGGAGACATATTCACTATTGTTAAAACACCCTGTTGAAAATTGTGAACTGTACACTCTGGCTAAGGGGATTTTATATTTAAGAAATAAAATACATTTGACCTTATCTATATGTAATGTGTTTTTCTGATTCAACTCTTGTCCTTTCAGCTTTTCCCTTCAGGGGTCGCCAACAGCGAATCAGTTGCCTCCATCCGGGCTTTGAAATAATGTTTCAGCTGTACCTGCAGGAGAGCTTACCTGACTTTCACCCTTAGTAAGCTACGATAGGCTTCAGCAGCACAGTGATAAGGAGGTGGATGAGTAGCTATAAACATGTGGGTGGGTGGATGGATGGACTTCCTACAACAAGTGACTTTTGAGGGCAGGACGGTTCTGAGATCAGGACCCCAAGTTCAGAGCAATCCTGAGGAACACCAGCCACCACCTGCACACCACCTTCTCCCAGCAGAGGAGCGCCCTGTGGTTGAGTGTGGGGGAGGTGATGGACTTGAGATCTACTGGAGTAGTACCGGGGTGTCATTAGGGCTGATGACGTGTCTTGTACCATGTTATGACGGATGTGCCTGTGTCTGCCTGTCTGTCATCCTGAAGTTTCACTTGCACAAATTCATGAAAGCTCATTTTCAGCTTCTTGCAAATACACGATCTTTGGTCTTGTCAAATCTCGTCGCACTCGATTTTACGTCATCCCAGAGCTTTTCGTGTATTTTTAATTACTTAAAAGGTTTAAAAATTTTCACGGTGTGTGTATTTGTTTTTTAAAACTTTATATTTTGTTGTATTTTTTTCAAGTAAACAAAACAGCTAAACCACAGTTAGCCACTTAGTCGCATAAATACAAATGTCGCACGACTGACGTCATCACTACGTCATTCATGACAGACGGGCGGTATAGTCAAAATGTGACCTGAATAACCATTCGAGGACGTTTTCCAAATGCGATGATGAACAAACTTAAACGACGGAGGAAGGGTGAAGACGGACCGAGGACAGACTCACCTCCAGCCGCCGGGGTGACGACAAACGCGTCGTGGAGTGGATCTTCAGCTCTGCACCGCTGTCTGGACGAAATCCAAACACGTAACCCTTCGTTCCCTGTCCATATCCTTATTCTGAATGACCCCAGTAACTTCTTCATAAATAAAGCGTGGTGACATGATCTAACAAACCAGCTTTCATAACCAGTAATGTGCTTTTTTTTTCTTCTTCTTCTTCTTCAAAAGCAGAAAGTGACCAAAGCTCCACACAGAATCGCCTACAAGAGAGGAGGAAACAGACAGATGCAAGCCTGGAAAGCATGTCCAAAGGTCTGAAGTCTTGTGTGATGATGGAAGGCAGTGTAATGGATCACGGTGACGGGTCAGAACCTGGTGTCAAGGAAAGTTCTGAATGGAGAAGCACAGAGTGTCCCTGCCAGTCACCCACAACATCTGATTTTATCCCAATAGGTACACTTATCACAGGCATGTCGTTTTTTGTTTGATTTGTTGTTCTTTTTGTTTAATTACAGAAAAGTAAGCACTGCTCTATTTACATTAAGATTCCAGATTAGGAGATGTTCTCTGGACGGACAAATACAGTCCTCGGCATTCAAGTGAAGTCATCGGCAACTCTGTCCCAGTGAATAAACTGCACAGGTGTGTTATATCTAGTTCCTTATGTCTGATCTCTTATCCCTAAAGCGACATCACTATCCGCTGATCTTAAATCAGTGATCAAACACTTGTGTTTTTTTTTTTTTTTGCGTATTCAGTTGGTTGAAGAAATGGAAACTCAGATCTGCTACTGATGAGAGGAGAAAACTGGAGGAAAGGAAAGGAGAAAACGGCAACGGTATCAAATTTGTCACGCTTTGTCTTTGCTCAAATGTTTTATCTCAAGGTGGTCAGCGTGTGGTTTCTCATGGGCCATGGCCAGATACATTTGTCACACTAACTGCTTAGAAATTATTTCATATTTCCGTGTGGACTATCGTTCTGCGCAGACTCGTGGGACTGTGGAGACTTCCAGGGTGAGGATGGGGGGGACGAGTTCGGCGAGGAGCCGTTACGTAACACCGTGTTGATTACAGGACCTCCTGGTGTGGGCAAGACGGCCTCGGTGTATGCTTGCTCTCAGGAGCTCGGCTTCAAGGTGTGAATTGAACTGGATCGGCATCGGACAACGAGTGTGAAGGGAGATGTACAGTAATGACAACATGAGTGAATAACGTGAACAATTTTTGCCTTCAATCATGCCTCAGAATATCAAATATTTAATAAAAAACATTATCAGCATCATTAGCCTTCAGATCACAGAGCTGATGTTCAACATCTCTCAGGTGTTGAAATAATCCAGTCCAGACGGTGTTTAAACCACCCGGTCGAGTGAAAATATGAAACCAAATTGTCGATTCTGATTATGTTTGGACCAGAAGACCACAGATCCAGCTTTCTCCAGGTTCTAGATTGTTTTTAAAACAATAATAGTTTAAAATAAGAGCTATATCTATTGACTTTTTCTTTTATTGTTCAAAGGTATTTGAGGTGAACTGCTCCTCATTGCGTAGCGGCTGCCACGTTCTTTCCCAGCTGAAGGAGGCCACTCAGTCCAACCTGGTGGACGTGTCAGGGAAGGACGCACTGAAACCAGCTTACTTCAGCAACTACAGCTCTGCTGCTAAACCCGAGGCTTTACCTGGTAGGATACAGATCTTGAACTCATGATCTTCACTGAAAACCAAGAGATCACACAAAATCTAAGTGACACTGAAAGATTACTTTGAGAAAACTTCACTTAAAATTCTACACGTCAGTTTTGCGGAGTGAATGACATCCTCAGTGTCTCATCAACATGTATTGCTGTTTGCATTACATTCTTTGACAGGAAAGTCGCTTCCTCCAAAAAATGTCACCTCTATCTCGAAAAGGAGGGTACCAAAAAAAATTGGTTGCTCCAGAAGTTCGACAAAAGCTCCCCCAGCCGCAGGTTATTTGGCCAACTACTTTAAGATGAAGGCCAAAGCAGATCTCTCACGCTCCAGTGGGTTCACATCATCCGAAAATCCACCGGCTAGATGTTCGCTGGACTCTGAGCAAATAGAGACACGGAACAAACAAACTGCCACGTCACTCATTCTGTTTGAGGAGGTAAAGCATTTGGAACCTCCACACCATGAAGCTCATAGTTTAATGGTACAAGGCCGCAGAATCGGGTTTGGTTTGCGTTGATTCAGTTTAAAACTGTCTGCCCCCGCAGGTTGATGTCATATTTGATGATGATGTGGGATTCCTCACAGCCATCAAGGCCTTCATGACATCCACTAAAAGACCTGTCATTCTGACCACCAATGGTAAATGCAAACATTATGTTTATTGTTTATTAATTTTGTGCTGGGATGAATCTTGATTACAATTTCAGGCAGATCTGGAAACAATTACAGATTCTGGATCACTTTTTTTTCCCACTTTTATTTTAGTTTTGTATTGTGTATTGAGTCATAGAGCATGACCAGCTAGTGGAAGTCCTTTAGTTTAGGGAGTTTTCTATAAAAGTATCAGGAAGGGGTAGAAAAGTCACTTCCAATAATATGTAGTTGACAGAAAGCAGATTCAGAATCTTACAATTGGATCCCATGTTCAGCTGTGTTACATCCTTTGAAACCTTTCTGATTGGTTTAAGAGGTGGTGTCAGCTCTCTTTGCTTTGTAGTTCTAAGTAGAGCCAAGTACAACCACTTGATGATCGTGAATGTCTTCCTCAGATCCCTCATTCAAAGAGCGTTTCAGCTGCGGCGTGGAGGAGATCATTTTCAGGACTCCATCAGTGGTTGGTTTGATCTCCACTTATTCAGTGTGAAAATGCATCTCTCTTGAAATAATGTGAAAAAAAGAAAACCTTTGCTTGCTGTTGGTTGTACAACCAAACAGAAATATTTTCAAGGATTACACAGTTTGTCATTAAATTACAGTAAATATCACTGGTTTTAGGCCGGTGTGTGTAGCTACCTGCAGCTGGTGGCTTTGGCTGAAAATGTGCGACTGGAAATGAACGACATCATCGACCTCCTGGGAGTGTCCAGGGGCGACGTCAGGCGATGCCTCCTGCAGCTGCAGCTCTGGGTGCACAGCGGTGGAGGTCGAAGATCCCCGAGGAGAAGGTCACTCAAGGATCTGACCGTCGCTCAAGGTAAATTAAGAAGTATAAATTCTAATTGTGGCATTGGTTTAAAAATGTCTTAATTTCCTTATTTAGATTTGACTGTTCCTGAAAGAGGAGAACATAGAGACTCACAACTTGCTCAGTACAACACAAGCTGCACCGCTACCATGCTGGGTCTCCACCCTGTCAACCAAAACCACCTGATAAAACTTCTCATGGTAAGTATTGCCTTTGTCTTGTGTGTCTTAACTATAATCTTTTATCCCCCAAAGGAAATTCAACTCCATGTAAAAGTCTTCTTTCTTTTCTTTGTCAGAGTCCGTCAGGGCCTGAAGCTGATATGATGAAGCTCCTAGAGCTTCTAGCTGAGAGCTGGAGAAGAAACGTGCCTTTTCTGTACTCCAACCTGGAGCTCCTCCTACCCATCAGCGCCAAGGAAACCACCGGTACGGTCTTCTCCTTGGAAAAGAAGACTTGTTCAGGCCTGCATAGCGACCGGCCACCCCCCGATGTTAGCATCCAGCGGCTGAGTGGAAACGTAAATGCGAAGGTGTCGCCCGCTACTTCCAGGCTTAGTAGAAGGAAATATATTATAAAGAATGACTTTACATCGTCCTGCAGTTTGACACAAACCTCCAAAGGAACATTTTTAGCGAGAACTGATTCAAAAGCCCAACGTTTAAAAGACAGGACTGAACAAACAGCATCCAAAGTGGAAGAGGACTGCCTGTGTGCCCTGAGTGACTTCTTTGATGTCATGTCGTACCTGGATTCCATCCTGACGCCGGCTGCAGCGTCACTCATTTCAGGTCCATGCAAACCGGAAGCGTTTGTCTGGACAGGAGCTGAGACGAAGGACGGCGTGTTGGACGAGTTAGGCGAGGACAACAGGAGCTCAAGCGAGGAGAGGCTGTTGGATGTTCAGGCCGCCGTTGAAGGGTTAGGGTTTCGTCGGTGCCTGTGGAGGATGTCAGAGGCGTGGAGTGACGCACAAAAACACAAGCAAGTGGGAGACGCAAGATGGAAAACGCTGATGTCAGCGTTACCAGGCTGCTCCAAAAGACTACGCTTTAGTTTTCAGCCTCTGTGTTCACGAAGGTCAGTTTGATCTGAATCCTGGTTTGTTTTATCATCTGCTTTTGAATCATTTGGAAAATATAGTAAATGTACGACCTTATGATGTTAAAATATAACATAGAAAAGCAGACAATTTCCAGCCAAGTGTTCAGTGTAGAAAAGAAAAAGACCAGTCACCACAAAACCAAAAATGTGTTGTTCACCATGTGTGTGTCTGTCCTACCAGTGTGTCACACAGGAGGTATAAGTTGAGCAGGAAGGTGCTTGGAAGTAAATGGTTCGTCTCGTTGGGGAACAGAAATGCCGTCTGTGTCGACTACATGCCGGTCCTCCGCAACATCTGTCGATTCCAGAGAGCACAGCGACGGGAGGGGGAGCCGGTCAGGTGAGACCCAACGTACAGGCGTTCTTTTTTGTTTTCACTCCAGGAGGTCAAAAAATGACTTTTCAAACGACGGCATCAAATTTTCATAAATCCGAATCAAAGATTGTATACGACAGTTCAGAATTTCTCAGTATTTCAGTCACTGCACTCGTCAGTAGTTTGCAAAATCTAATTTGTACTTCAACTCACACACTCTGCTGCGCTTTCATGATCAATACAAACACACACAGAACTGATCCTAAACAATTTGCCAGAGTTTTCATTTGATCTGAGCAAATGCATTTAAGTCCATCACTTGTATTATTGTTGCTTTTATTTGTTAGGTTTTAACATTGTTTATACAGTACATGACAATAATGTTACTGTACTCCAGACAAACTTAAAAAATAATTTACTCTGCACATTAGGGGTCTGGACTACCTCACACACCTGGGTCTGTCAAAGTCAACCATTCAACTCCTGGAAGAAGATTTCTCATAGTGAGGAACACACATCTTCATAAACTCATCTTATCCCACCAAGATAATTTTACTCTGCATTCATTTACCCGAACGCGACCATCTAAATACTGCCTAGTGAGAGCTCATGTTTTACTTACATGTATACAAAAATAAAAACTTCTTTTTTTTTTAAATTGTGTTGATCTGTATTTTACTCATCGATAATATCCCTTCAAGCCACACAAACTAAAGTGAAAATCCTCAAACAGAAAATACGCGGTAGACACAACCATCTGCAATTGTCCAAACTGAACAATTTCAAATTAATTCATACACTGGAAAAAACCCTCTTACTGACCAGTACAAGATGTGGATTTCTTTTTGTAAATACCCATATTTGATAACCCACCACAGTGTAGAAGAGGATAACCATTTATTCAGAATCCAAAGGAGCTAAAAATGCCATTCATGGATGCAGCGGATGGTCAGGGCATGAGTTTTGTCCTTGTTGCTAACTGGAACCTTTAAGCAGCTCATAAAAGGCCACGGCCTGAAGCAAGGCATCGCAGAGTTCCTCCCCATCTCTTCTGCTGCCCATCTGGAAATAATCTCTGTACTTCACCAGCAGTTTTGAGGGGAAATGTATCTGGGGAAACTCCTTTGTCACCGATTCGGTCATCAGCCGACGAACTATCCGTGCCCCACTGGTCCGTGCGTTCCCCACCATGAGTTCAAAGTGACGACCCACAGCATTACGCAACATGTTCAAAACTCTGCAAGACAGGAGAAGAAATAAGTCTCTTTTTTTCACCCATTTATTTCTGTATTCCTGAAATGAAATCTCTTGTTCACCTGGGAGGAATGTTGGAATTAGGGAATGGTTTTCTTGGCTCAAGTAGGGCAAACAGCATGGCTTCCACTGTCCTCATGTGAGCCATAATAGGAAACAGGGCCGTGTTCTCCACCGATATAGCGGGTTTCTCTATTATGTAGAAGTTAGCTGATGGTAGGAGTGACACAACCGCAGAGACCTAATGGTAAGAGTAGAAATATTACACCTTGTGCTCTTGCATGGTTTCTATATCAACAGGTTGAACAAAATGTCAAGTTAAAACAAGAACAATGGATGTATGCACATTTTCTTAGAATAATATTGTAGTAAGGACTGAGTAGTAAGGACATACATCAGTGAGGTAATCAGAAGCCATGTATTTCCCGCTCAAGAAATTGGGACATTCCATCTGTTGCCAGTCCAGCACTGTCATCCCACGGTCCAAATGAATCCAGGCGATTTTATTAGTCCCACACACTAGTGACACGATCGAACTGGCATCCTGAATAAACAAATGCAGAATTTTGACAAACTGTCCTCTAAATTATTCGGCCATCGCTTTTCATTTTGATGAAATTGTGTGAAACACCAGAATCCCCTGTCGTGGTTGTTTTGAGCTTGAAGATTTAGTTGTCCTTGACGATTGTCCTTCTTCTAAATTTCATATCTAAAAGTACTTTATTTTTAAATGATCAATAGAGGGAATTGAACCCATATCCACTCCCTCACTTTGTTTGTGTTTGGGGATAATCAAGAGAACCCATTACATGGACATCAAGGATTCATCTTTGTCAAACATTAATTCCGATAAGAGTTTAATGTCTTGGCCTGGGGACAAAATGACAAACCTCACATTTGAGAGGCATAGCCATAACAAATAATGACCATTAAATCTTACTGACAGATGCAACCATTTACACAAATGATGTTAGGAAGTGAGCGTTATGATATCTCTAACTCTGCTACATCAGTTTGAATGACCTGCAGTACTTGTACAGTACTTGTAATGTGTATCCCGATCATCCTCAAGTCAGTTTGATGCTTTAATGGTGGATGGAGCAACAAACACACAAACAGGAGAACCTCACCTCCAGCTGTGACATGTCCAACTCTGGCTTGATGAACTTGGCCAGCTGACTCTTCACTTTTTTCTCCTTTTTAACCGGATTCAGAATGGAGTTGAACACCGTGACTGCACTTTTATGCTTCAACAACGGAACATTCACCACACTCTCCAACGTTGTGAAGGGTCCGTTTTGATCCCGGTACTCCACGATCTTGAGTGACTTGCGGCCCCTCAGGAGCTTCACGCCGGCCAGCTCTGATGGTGCAGCCGTGTTCAGAAGGTTCAGGATGGTGTCTCGTTGATCGGAGGTGTAATAGGCATCCAGGGGTCTGTCGTCCAGGTTACAAGAGGATGTGAGGGTTGTATACAGGGTCTCAAAGCTTACCAAGGGAACCCGGCTCCGCCAGCAACATGTACACTGCAGATATCGGAGCTCCAGCTCGGGCATCGATTTGCTTCGTGGACCGCGGAAGAGCCCCGACTGTCCTCCGGAGTGACCTGCGGGAGGACGAGGGAGCCGGTCTAGATTATATAAAACCTAACAACACATCATGAGTGTGACAGCGGGGTCTAAACGGTAATCTAATATAAAGACATGCCAAGTTATTAAAATACAGATAAACGTATAAAACACATGCGGAACTTTTTGTTTTAGCATTTGTTAGAAAAACACAACATTAGCATTAGTTGACACAAACAAGTCGCTATCGGAAGACAACTTAGTTCACTAACGTGACCTACTTCTCAGGACGACCGACGACAAAACTCGCCTGGTGAACCACATTTTCGTTGATTTTAATAAATCCAAATAGTTTAAGCTATAAACTCATATATAGACACATGAAAGCCTTTTGCGGAGACACACAGCCCCAAACGGTCCGTCAGCTGTCAGCTGACCGGTGTTGAACAACACCGAGTACATTAGTTCCGCGCTTCTTCTTCTTTGGTATTATTTATGGAATAATCAACCGATATTAAAGATGCGTATCGCCACCCAGTGGAGGAGTCTGTCAAATTGTTTCAATTTCCCCGCATCACTGAATTACTATTCTCTCTTTTTGACCTCTGACCTTGCAGATGATCAGACGAACAGACAAAGAGCCAAACATGAACTGTATTGTATTTATTTTTGTATTATATTGTAGATGTATTTTACTGCTTTTACTGCTTTCTATACATCATGGCCAGGCGACTACAGATGAAAACTAGCCTTCTGCCTAATTCTGTCTTCTTTATTCTTTAATTATGTGTTTTATGAAATTGTATTTTCCCCTTTCAAATAAACCAATTTAAACTAAAAGACTGATTACATAAACTCCTGCGATTCTAATTGGTGGTGGTTTATTTCTCAAAGTAGACTTTTACCCATGAAAAGGTGTGAACATATTAATCTACAACGTCCCATGAACTGAAATATTTATTCTGTCCTGACATGGTAACACTTTGTGTCTACGAGTATACAAGCCGAAAGCTCAGAGTTTGTCAGCCTGTGACATGGTGACGTTTGTTTCACTTCCTTTCTCTGTTATTTCTGGAGCCGTGTGTTTGTGTGCAGAACAATAAACTTCATGATGCTGCGTTGGTAAGAGGAAATGCTGGGTCACTGAACAGCCACAAGACATGATGTTTTTCACCTGCCACAAAGCTCTGTGCCCTTCAGCGTGTGGAATCGGCATGTAGTTATTACCTAGGAGTTGAGACTGCCAGTCCAACAGAAGCAAACTGCCTTCACCTATGGCAAGTCTGGAGAGAAACAACAAAATCTTGTTGGATTTGATGCGACAGCCTGGAAACAACTTGTGTGCTGACTGTGGGGCTCCAGGTGGGTGTAATATGGTAGAATTCCTATTCTATTTCTAGAATTTCTCTCTGGATCAATGTCCAATGGCTTGTGTAACTGAACTTTAAAACATGCTATCCCATGCTGTATTGCATTCTGCTGCACTGATAACTTTTCTTCATACTGTATTTAGTTCCTCCTCATAGTGTTACTGCTGTCATATATGTTTTGCTCACAGAACCAGACTGGGCCTCCTACACACTTGGTATATTTATCTGCCTGAACTGTTCAGGGATGCATCGTAATTTGCAGGCTGTCAGCAAAGTGAAATCCATACGTCTGGATCTTTGGGAGGATTCACTAGTAGAGGTTTGTGGTTTGCAATCATTTTATGTATAAGATAGTTATGATCTTTCCAACGTATGTCCAGCTTTTTTTATACATGGCAAGAATGGAATAAAAAACATGTATTTTTTCCCATTTATATTTTCTCTTTGTCAAATTTTTATTAATCATCTAATTATATTCGTACATTATTTTACATTCACTTTTTAGTATTGCTATAAAAGTATACTTACCCTGCACTTCAGGGCACATATTCTATGAGCATTTCATAAATAGAAGCTTTCATTTTTGGAACTTTAAAGCCCACTCTAGCCACCATAGCCCTTTTTATTGTGTAGACAGATAATTGGTGAAGAATTTTTATTTACAGTCTCATGAATCTGACCTTGAAAGTTTTTTACTTGGTCTGGTGTCTGGCAGTTTAATTAGTCTTGCTTTTAAGTGAGTGAATAATTTTATATAACCATGTAATTGTGGTTGCAGTTCATGCAGAGGACGGGGAATTCTGCAGCCAAAGCCATTTACGAAAAGTGTGTCCCAATCTTCTACTACAGGCCTCAACAAACAGATTGCATGTGAGTGACTGTCTCATTGGTACAGTAGAAGTGAAGAATCAGCAAGTATTGTATTTTGTGAGGGGGATTAGGGAAGTCCCAAAAAAAAAGGAACTAGTGCAAAGAGTTGGTGCCAAAGAGAATGTGAATTAGACTCATCAGTGACAGGGTTGCATCTTTACATGGTGTTTCAGACCCTCTGCTACGTAATTTAGAATGAATGACTTGTTTTCTTTTAAGCACTCTTAAAGCTCAGTGGATCTGTTCAAAGTATGAAAAGAGAGAATTCACAGGAGACAGCAACTACATTCAGCAAACTTACAGCCGAGGTATTTCTCTTTCTTATGTTCTTTACATGGGCAAAAAAAACATTTTTTCATGATGTAATCCCAACCGTTTTCTCCACTGAATATATGCAACCCAGATGTGTTTCAGTCAACACTTTGGAAGAAAGGCAAAGACAACAAGCAGTTTCTCAAGAGGATTTTCCAGCTTTCCCAGAAAGACTTCACCCTCAAATACTTCACTAATGAGGATGTGGGTAGAGCTTTTGCCATATCATCATTTATCCTACACAAGGTTTAGAATCTTTTGAAATCCCTCCTCTATTCTTTTTTGTTTTCCAACCATCCAAGTCCAAGGTTCCCAAAGCTGTCATCTTCATGAGGGACCTGAATGCGGTTTTCCAACCAGAAAAGATCTCTCATGCTAACGGGCTGCAGATCTCTTACTTGCATGGCGAACGTGTGAGGAATATGTTTGTTTATCACGAGCATGGTCAGGTGAGCCGAAGAACCACTGTACCATTTTATTTAGCACACTAAAACTTCTGAAATCAGGGCTGTTATTGCTGTAAAATAAGAGAAGAAAAGAAATTCATGTAATGAATTTTGCCCATCTGTGTCTGATGCTTTACAGGTAATTGTGTCCTTTTTCAATGCAATCCGGGCAACGCGTCTGGCGTACCTACGAAAGAAACATCCCAATCTTGATGATGATGACGTGAGACATGCTTTTCAAAGCAAAAGACTTTAACACCACGTTTAGTACTTTTAATAATTTTGCATGTCTTTGTTTGCAGTTGATTCCCCGAATAACAAGACACTGCCTGAAGGAGGGGTACATGGAGAAAACGGGCCCAACAGTCTGTCTAATATCTGAATTTAGTAGTTTTTGATTTATCTCATGTATTTACAAATTCATTTGATGTAATTGTACTTTTTCCATTGTCTGTTTTATTGGTGCGTGTTTGTGTATGTTTGTTTTCAGCAACGTGAACCTTTCAAGAAGAGGTGGTTCACATTGTGCTCCGTGACCAGAAAGCTTCTATACTTTAAAACTCCTCTGGTAATAAACACATAATAACACAGTGACTACAGCATATGTAAAGAAATAAATACTCCTTTTATTTAATAATAGAACATAAGAAAGAAAAAATATATAGTACAACATTTTCCTCAAAATGAAGATATATCAGAAAGAAAATACAGTAATAATAAACATTTTCAAGTAAAGTACATTTGATTGGAAGTGACCGATATTTCTAGGTTTTACAAGCAGATATTAGATCTGGGACTGTAATAAAAAGGTGCTTTTATTACAGTCCTACTCTTCTTTCTGTCATTAGGATGCCACAGAGTTGGGTGCTGTCTTCATTGGCACAGAGAACCACAGTTACTTTGTCTCAGAGACCAGGAGCACGAGGGGCGGCCGGTGGCGCTGCGGCATCACGTTGGAGACTCCAGGAAGACAGTTCCTGTTTACATGTGAGCATGAGCAGGAGCAGAGGGAATGGCTGGAGGCCTTCAGAAAGATCATCTCTCAACCCATGACTTCAGAGGACTACTGTAGTAAGATGATTTAAGTACTTCTGACGTGGCTGATGGCATTCAACTTTAAACATGCACTATCCTAACTGAATTTCTTTCCTATCCCGTAGATGAAGCCAACTTGAATAGAGGGAAATGACAGGAGCGACTCTGCCTTGTGCAAGCAATGAATTTATGGTCTTTCCTGCACTGACGCTATGCAAACAATTCTGATGTACACAATGCATATAGAAGAACCAAGTTTTATTCCATGTCTATTTACTTGTCTGCTACTAATTAAAAAATATGAACGGATATTGATTTCATTTTTTGAAGACGTAGGATGTGGCCCAAGGTGTAAACCGTTAGATCAATTTAGATCAATGGAAGTCTGAAAAGAAAAGAAAAGAAAAGAAAAGAAAAGAAAAGAAAAGAAAAGAAAAGAAAAGAAAAGAAAAGAAAAGAAAAGAAAAGAAAAAAGTCAAAAGGACAGGACAGGCGTACTTCAGGGACCACATGAAGGTCTGCTTAAAGGAGGTCCACCTGAGAGACTTTAAACACCTCAATAATAATAATCAGACATTGCATAATGTTATTTTAGTGATAGTTGTCATTTTGCTACCTAATAAATAGCCTTTTAGTAATTTGCATTGTTACTACGGTTACCGTTAACATTGTAGAGCTAGGAAAAAACACAGAAATACAACCAGAAATGTAACTAAGAATAATCAAACAATGGAGCAATGTCTGAAACATAGTAGGATTGTTTTATAATCACAATCTCTAAACATATCTGTAAACTTAATATTTTTGCAAAGCTTACATAAATAGTGTCATGCTGTTGGCAAACATGTCATATTAAAATAAAACCATGTCATATAACATATAAACATAGCAAAGGAGATGGATTTTTAAGTTTTGAAATGTAAAGAACAGATTTGACATCCGAAGTCAGGAACGATCGAAAGCATTTGGGATTACAGCCTTTCAACAGAGGGATCCTCTTCACTTATACACGATCTTTGCTGTCGCTCATCCCGTTGGAGGGGCGACTGGCAGCCAGCAGCCGGGTTTAGAGGGGTGAGCGGAGCGCCAGAGGCTTTAGCCGACGATCTGTGACCTGCTGGCGGAATAAAGACACTTTATCCACCCGCTGGTTCGTCCCTCTAACGGTGTTAGCCTGCTAGACAAGCCGCGTTAATCGGAGTGAACGTAGGCGAGCTATAGGCCGAGGAGCTGACGGCTGCGTCCTCCATCCTGGCTGGAGCGTAAATGTCCCACATCCTCCACCAGCTCCTCCGGTTTGTTTGTTTGTTTGTTTGTTTGTTTGTTTACTGGTCAGGATGCGCAAGGACGTGAGGATACTGCTGGTGGGAGAACGTAAGTCAAGATGCCGATCGGTGTGTGTGTGTGTCGATGCTGTGTGATCGATAAGCTGATGGTGTCCGTGATCCTTGAGACTAAAATGAAATAAAATAAAGATAATAAATAAATAAATAAATGACATAAAACAGTATTTGTTGTTGAATTTTTACAACATAGGTGGACATTTCAATGCAGATTACTGAGTTAAACACCTGTCTGTCAGTATAATGTTGAGGACCAGTTGTAAACCTGCTTACAGAAAAAAAAAAAAAAAAAAACTAAAACATTTGCCTCTCTGAGATAATAATTATTGTAGTTTTATAAATGGTCTCTTGGAAAGAAAATGAAAGAGAAGGTCATTTATAGATTATCATCTGCACTCATTTCAATAGACTTGATTTTAACAGGTGTAAATGTAGTAAATGTATCTGATTTGAACTTTTTTTCTTCTTCTGGGTAGCCAAAGTGGGGAAGACGTCTCTGATCATGTCCCTAGTCAGCGAGGAGTTCCCAGATGTGGTAAATGGATAAATGTTCATTACACTGAATGCAGAATTCACTAATTTTCTTACTGAATCGTCATTAAAGTCCTGTAATCTCCTGCAAACATGTACGTGAAAGATGAGTTGTCTTCACTCCAGGTTCCCTACCGAGCTGAAGAAATCACCATACCTGCAGACGTGACTCCTGAGAGAGTCCCTACTCACATTGTGGACTATTCAGGTACTTATTGATTGATCCTAATCGACAAATAGAAGAGCAGTGTCTCAGTTTAGTTGGTGCACATTTCCTCTTCCCCAGATGCAGAGCAGACAGACGAGCAGCTGTTTCAGGAGATCTCTAAGGTCAGTCAGCACATAATGCAATGTAGTGCCGAGTAAAGTGAAAAGGGCTAATGGAAGTCTTTTTCACAGGCAAATGTGATTTGCATCGTCTACTCTGTCAACAACAAGAAGTCCATAGAAAAGGTGAGACATCTCTGCCGCTGACTTTTTTATAATTTGCTGTTATAGCTGTTGTAGCAGGATTGACTAACAAAGAATACGTCATTACTAACATTTGGTCTTTTTCCGTCTTTTGTTTTCCCGAGGTGACGAGCCACTGGATTCCCCTCATCACTGAGAACACAGACAAGGACAGCAGGTGTGAACTTGTGTAAATGTAGCACAGGTTGTTGTTTTTTTTAAACCTTTTTACTTTGTTATAATTTCACTGCAGTAAGTCGCTGCTTTTCTGGAAGACAAATAGTCAAATATTTGTTTGAATGAAATGAGTTCTTGAGCAACGTCTGATGTATGTTCCTTATCAGCCAGTGTGTGTGTGTGTGTGTGTGTGTGTGTGTGTTTCTAGGGTTCCTCTGATCCTGGTGGGGAACAAGTCGGACCTGGTGGAACACAGCAGCATGGAAACCATCCTGCCTATCATGAACCAGTACAGTGAGATAGAGACTTGTGTTGAGGTGAGAAGATGAGTACACCTGACACATGGTTCCACATTCAAGCCATTCATTTACACGAAAAAGGGACATAAAGAGGGGAAGAAACATGTCAGCAGTTCAGCTTTGATTTTTTTTGAGGAGTCAGTAAACATTTTTTGTTCTTGTTCTTGTTTCTAGTAAACTGTTATCTAACTTCACAAGAATTTGTGGAATTTTCTGCAATTTTTCTTTTTAAAGTGATTGACGGTTTGGCAATTTCTACTGTAACGATTAGGCCAAAGGAATCTAACATTCAATAGATGCATTGGTTAATTAATTGTCCATTCTGTAACACGTTCCGGTCCGATATCGTTCTGAATCTACAGTTAATATGAACTGAAGGTGAGTTCACATCATATTGACTCAATTTCCCGATGATTTCATCACTTCAGATATTATCGCACATTCCACTTTTTTTTTTTCTTTCCACTGTTGCTAGTAATCCGTCATCCTTTGGGGTGATATTTCCTGTACTGATTATTTTGTTGCGTAGTCGTCATCTTCAGACTTTTCAGTTTTTTTTATCGGTCAACTGAAGTTGCCTGAGTGGACCTGAAAGGATTAATAGAGGTATAAATATCCCTTAATGACACTTTCCAAGAACATGTGGATAGAAATAGACAAAATGATGCGGTCATTACCTCTATAATATCATTCCTCCCTGTTTATATTTACAATCTTCACAATCTAGCATCCCATAGTAAGTGAGTCAGTTTTCAGTATTGATTGTCAAAAGATTTTGAACTCTGAGCTGCCAAAGTGTGAAAATCTGTTGCCTTTACATAATTTCCTCAATTAATTTATTGATTTTTGTCATTTTTTTCAAACACATCAACCTGTTTTCCTCATGTTTTTGTCTTGATGTCATTTTTATCTCCTAACAGGGCGGTTTTCTCAAACTGCTTAATTCACTCAGACAAGTCGCTCAGACAGATCCTGTGTGCTAATACCCTGACTTAACTCTCTCTCTCACACACACACACACACACACACACCCACACACACACAAACACACACACACACACACACACACACACATACAGGTTGAACAAGGTGATACTTCTACATTCTAACAGCTTCTGGTTGTGTATGCTTAACAGACTACATTCTGGTTTTGAGCTGCATTGTAAACTAGAGTCATCCAATTCATCATCTCATATTTAGAACCAAAGTGTCTTTTTTGTTTGTTTGTAGTGTTCAGCAAAAAACCTAAAGAACATCTCCGAGCTGTTCTACTATGCCCAGAAGGCCGTTCTTCACCCCACAGGACCGCTTTACTGTCCAGAGAAGAAAACTGTAAGAGCTCAAATACACTGTGGATCCTGCACTGCTGTTCTTATTGTTTGCAAATTTTAAATAGAATTTGTTTGATTTTTAAAGAAAGTGATGATGTAAAATTGTTTAAATGTGCTTAATTTTACCCAAAAAAAGTATGACATTTTCCTTTAAAGTAGACCACAGGTCAATAACAGATTTATTTCTGTTTAGGTTACGTTTGATTTGCTTCTTTCCCAGATGAAGTCACTTTGTGTGAAAGCTCTGACTCGAATCTTCAAAGTCTCCGACTCAGATAATGATGGAATTCTCAACGACAGTGAGCTCAACTTCTTCCAGGTGAACCGATCTGTCGTAGTTAACAGCGCTGACAGAGCTCGCAGTGGCTTTAACAGAGAGCTGATTTCTTCCAGCGGACGTGCTTCAACACCCCGCTTGAACCTCAGGCACTGGAGGACGTCAAGAATGTTGTGAGGAAGAATCTGAGTGATGGAGTGTGTGACAACGGACTAACTCTGAAAGGTAGGAGCAGATGGATTGGCCTCTATGTCAGGGATTGATGTGACAGGTGTGTGTGTGTGTGTGTGTGTGTGAACACAATCATGGTTGCTCTGTTTGGGGTGTTTGTGATTCTTCTATCCAGGCTTCCTCTTCCTTCACACCCTGTTTATCCAGCGAGGTCGCCACGAAACCACATGGACGGTACTGAGGAGGTTTGGATATGATGACGACCTGGAGTTAAATCAGGATTACCTCTTCCCCCCGTGAGTCTCAGGGAGACACACTTTTCCCTTTTGGGGTGTTTGTTTCACTTTAAATGGACATGAAGCCATGTGTCATTTACTTTTTAGTTTAGTTTAGTTTAGTTTACTTGAAGGGGACAAGGCAATTTCATAAAACACATGATTATACATGGTTAAAAAAGCCAGAATTAGCCAAAAGGCTAGTTTTCATCTGTAGTCCTCTGGCCATGATGTACAAAAATCAGTAAAATAGTAAAATCAGTAAAATACATCTATAATATAGTAAAAGTATACATATTCAAACACTTAATGTACTATTAAAAGAGAATCACACATATTACAACATAATATTTGAACACAACATCAAAACATCACAACTGGCTTGTCCTTTAGTGTTGATATAAGCCACATTTTCAAGTTTTTTTTGTAAAGGCTTTGTATGTTTTAAGTAGTTTTAGTCTTTTATGAGGACTTTTACTCCTCATCTTTGTCACACAATGTTAAGATCCTGGTTTAGATTGCAGATTCATTCAACATGTAAGGTTTTAGTCATTTTAGTCAAGTAAGAATGAACAGGTAGAATGACTTAACACCTTTTTATTTAATCTTCTTTTGTCTACTGAAGCCAAGTGTTTTAATCTCTGCAATGATTCTTATCATTTTTTATTATCGGACACATTGGCTGTAACATTTACTTTGCGATATATTTAATTCTGTCAAGGTTGAAAGTTCCTCCAGACTGCACCACAGAGCTCAACCACAATGCTTACCTCTTCCTCCAGAGCGTCTTTGACAAACACGACAAGGTACGGTCCCGTTTGTCAGGTTCTGTATTTACTTTAGCCTCTGCCCTGGGGTGGGACGTAAAAGAAACACTTCACAGCCTCGCGATGAGGTATCCACAAGCCAGAGCTAAATGCCTTAAGTGTTAAGTCATCTAAAATGACGACATGAGGGCTTTGATACAAATCACCACTTGAGGGAAAAGATGCATCCATTCTGCAACGTTAATCAATGTTTGTGTATCAGGACCGTGACTGTGCCTTGTCACCAGAGGAGCTGACGGACCTATTTGATGTTTTTCCCTACATGCCCTGGGGCCCAGACGTCAATAACACGGTTTGCACCAATGATCAGGGATGGATCACCTACCAGGGATACCTGTCACAATGGACGTGAGTGGCCTTTGAATTAAAGATAATATGTATAGATTTCAAAGCTGCTTGTGTTTTCACCCCCTAGGGGTCATATCAGAAAGAAATACCGTGTCTGAAGAGGTAGAAATGAACAAAAAACACCAGTAATGAAGAGTGTCTTTATGGATAAGTGACTCCTGTCAGCAAAATAATTTGAATGGATTTGAAACATTCTCTCTAATGATCACGTGACCAGATCGACTAACCAGACCGATTGCTAATATTTTTTTACTAAACCTAATCACGGAAATTACTTGATACAAGTAGTAATTTTGGCTTTTTTTAAAAATTACTTGTGTAGTTGTTAGCAAAAATTAACAGTTATTTTAATAAGCAGGAAAAGGGCAATTTTGCAAATATTTGTGTTCTGTTAGTGTGGCGGTCTTATTTATTTATTTACTAAACTGTTATATTGTCACCTGAAATTAAACATTTTTTGAAACAATACCGATCTATAACCACTGGAGTAATTTATAATTCTGTTTGTCGATAATGAATTATTTCGTATTAATTCTTTCTGCTCTCTCAGTGGATATAAATACATTCATTTTTTTTACAGTCTCCCCCTCTGCTTTGCCTTTTATCTTTTCTCAGGTTGACAACATATCTGGATGTTCAACGATGCCTGGAGTATTTGGGTTACCTTGGTTACTCAATAATGGCTGAGCAGGAGTCACAAGCAGCAGGAATTACAGGTGCAAAATATTTCTTAAAAATGTTTTTCTGATTATAAAGATGAACTGAAGATTCCTATGAAGAACACTGAACGTGCTATACATTCTGTCATATACATTCTGACAGTATAATTCTAAAGCCCCCAATAAACACAGTTTTTTTCCTCACAGTCATGGAATCATACTTAAACACAACAGTTAAAGCAGAATTGTTGCTCACTGACTGCAGACATGTGTTGTTTGTGCACCGCAACAGTTTAAACTGATCCTCTTGACACCCGTGTGTGACCCCCCCCACCCCCCTTTCCTGCAGTGACCAGAGATAAGAAGATTGACTTGCAGAAGAAGCAGACACAGCGCAGTGTCTTTCGATGTAACGTCTTTGGAGACAGCGGCAGTGGAAAAAGCGGTTTTCTCCAAGCCTTCCTGGGGTGTAACCTTGCGGTAAACAGAAATGAACTTCACTACTGATGCTTCTCATAATGGCCAAAAGCTAGAGCGTTACATCTATTGAAAGGGTTCAGCTAAAATAGTCGTGTTCTAATATCACATTCTTGCACTTATAGAATAGATTTAAAAGGGTTATATTATATTAAAAAAATTTTTTCTTGTCTCTACATATATGTAGTGGTCCTCCCTAACCCTACCAACTCTTAGAATCTGGAAAACAAACAGGTCTTGACCCAGACAGACATGGATTCGTCCTGTCACAGCTTGAGGTTTTTTTCTTTTCACAGCGCCAAAACATGATTAGGGAGGAACACAAATCTTACTACGCCATCAGCACAACCTATGTTTATGGCCAGGAGAAGTACCTTCTTGTGAGTATCAAACATGCCTCTAACATCACTTGAGTCACCAACATTTCTATGTAGTTATAACAGTTATCTTTCAGGTTTCCACTGTTAGAGCGTGTTAGAGGTGTGACTCTAGTCTAAAACATGAATAAAACACAATAAAATGCTTGTTATTTCTGTTTCTGTAAACAGCACACAGACAGAAATATATATTTTAACTTAAAATATATTTTATAATTTTCCCAGCTTCATGAAGTCTTCCCTGACTTCGACTTCCTGTCTGATGCTGATCTGGCCTGCGACATCGTCTGCTTTGTCTATGATGTCAGCAACCCTCACTCCTTTGAGTACTGTGCCAAAGTCTTTAAGGTAACACTGTGCAACTCTGGATTATATTTAATCACAAATTAAGATTTTACCTTTGAAAGCAACTGAGTCGCCATTGTTCAAACCTCTTTTTTCAGCAATACTTCATGGACAGTAAGACTCCATGTATGATGATAGCAGCTAAGTCAGACTTACCTGAGGTCAGGCAGATGTATGGCTGCAGTCCACTGGAGTTCTGCAGGAAGCACAAGATGCCACCGCCGCAGTCCTTCACATGTAACACAGCGGCAGCACCCAGCAGGGATATCTACTCCAAGCTCACCACAATGGCCATGTACCCGTAAGTACAGAGATGCTCGATATAAATTTTTTTTCACCTCCGATTAGTCATTTTTCAAAGATATTTGCTCTGTGATGACAAACACTACCATATTTTCAACTTTCTAAAAGTTGAATGGCTCGTAGCTCACAAAACTCGTACGTTGAGCAGCTCGTACCTCCATCTACTTCTGTATTTTGCATTCAGGTTTTTGCAACAGCGTTTTGCACTTAAGGGAAATTCTTTTTTTTTTTTCTGCTCAGCTGAAATGTTGATCTCTCCCAGAGGCTCACGCTCTCACACTCCAGCCAGTCCTGTTGAAGCGTGTGTCAGCAGCACAGATAGATATTTACACACAGCAGACCAGCTCTTCTTCAACCCATAATGTATTTAATTCCCACTCAGAAATTCAGAATACACCGAGGGATTTAAAAAAGGCACCGCTTTCCTTTTGTAGTTAATATTGTATAGAAATTACACTCCAAATTGTACTCCTTTCTGACTTAAACTATTATCTCATTTAAATCAGTGAGGTGATACAACTCGAGTAAATCTTGATGTTTGATAAGATCAACAAATATGTTTCACTTCTCATCCAAGAGGAGAACTCCAGATATTCACTACCAGCCTTTCAGAATGGAAGACAAAATGTCTTCAAGCTTTTCCTACAAGTCCGACTGACTTTATTCAACGCAGAGATTTACCATGACCTGTATATGAGTGATACTCGAGTATACGACATCATAATCAAAATAATAGAAACAGGTATGACTGGATAATTAATAATATGTCATCTGAATAAGGTTTAATTGTTCAATTATTTTCATGTTGGAGGAGACCTTCAGTAACGCCTTCAGTCATGCTTTACGTCTCTTCCTCTTCCCCGTATGTCTCCTCAGCCACGCCCGGCTGCGCTGCATGTGTACTTGTAACAGATGCACCTTCTGCTTGTGTCAGAACTTCCTCAACTCTGAGCTACTGCAGATGGTCAGGGCCAAAGTCTACGCTGTGGTCCTCAGAAGGTCTTTCTTTTAACCTTGTATATTCACCATCATCCTTTCAGGCTTGCTCCATTTGATAACTGTTTGTTTGTTTGCCACTGTTCATTTGCTTATCTTTTTTTTTCTCCATCCCTTAACTTTCACCTTTGCCCAGAATCAACATGAAGTTGTCCTTCTCTTCAAAAATAGTCCATCCTAATATTTCCGTTTCCTTTCTGTTTTATTTCTTCATGCACTGAGTTTGAAACCTGCTGCTCGTGTCTCTTTTAGTTACCTCAGCCAGCTAACAGACGTTATAACTCTTTCCTGGTGTTGTTGTCTGAAGTCACGATTGTTATCTCACATGTCTCCATCAGCGTCTCCACATTTTAAGGCTTCATCTTTGTTTTATCATCTGATCATCCTTTTTTCGTACAGTTTATACGCAAAATGAATGCGTAAGTCTTTATTCTCCTCCCTTTTGCTCAGTCCCTGTTTTTATGTGTGTTGTGTCTTCTCCTCTTAACAGACACGTGAGCCAAACAGACCTGAAGAGTTCAACCTTCTGGCTGAGAGCGAGTGTCGGGGCTACAGTTTTTGCCGTTCTGGGTTTTGCCATGTACAGAGTGCTGCTCAAACCCCGGTGAGCCTCCGGCAAACCTGGTCCAGCCATCGGGACACAGATGACCAGCCCCGGCGTTAGTGTTTCCTTCTTCCATGTAGTTGATGAAAAGTTTGTGTTTTATTAGGTCAGAATTTTTTAAAAAAAAGAAGAAAAGTTTATGGGAGTGGGGCGTTTCTCCGTTGTAAATCTTTTTTGTGTATAAAAAACAAAAGAATATTTAATTTTTTTAACCAAAATTGCTGATTTGCTTCAGGTATTTGCAAATCAATCTATATTTATACAGAAAATGATAGTAAGCTGCTGATGAGCTGTGTTATTCCCATTTTTTGCTAAATACATAGCTTTTGGGGGGGGTTTTTGCCTGAAGATTATAATGAGCAAACTGCTTTTTAGTTATGATGGGGACTGGGATGTGTGAGGTATGCAACAGAATAGATGCTTGTATTAGTCTGAACAATTTGTAAACAGTGTATATAATATAGTCAAATGTATTTGTTCTTTGTCCAAAAAAGACCAGGTCTGATGTCTGACAATCAGAACAATAAAGTTGCACAAACATTAGGATCAGTATTCACACTGACAGATGCCGGTTTGCCTTCGGGTCGTGTCTGATCGGTGGGCGTTTGGAAGCCTCTGCTGCTCTCTCTAAAGTCTTCCCATGTTGATGACTGCAGTCAGCATATGTTTGCGTACTAAGATATTGAAAGAGGACACCTTAACACACCTTAACATTTTCCATCTGCATGCTTTGATTATACTTAACTTACAAAATAATCACTCCCATTTTTCTGCATTGCATACCATATTTTCCTGGGGCGTAGGAAAGTTTAATGATGTCAGTGTAGCTCAGAAAGTCAGATTAAAGTTTGATCACAGAAGATGCAATAGTACTGTCATGGTTATTTATTTCCAAGGCAATAGCAACTACTCTCTGTGTCACTTTGGTCTTCACTCAACCCTGCCTTTTAAAATGTTTACAATCAATAAATGTGTTTGAAACCTGTTCTGATACAATTTTTGGAATCTTTATTTCACAGAGAAATTTGAATAGTTTGTTTGTTGCACTCTGATTAGCATCAGTAAGTTTTTTTTCTTTTTTCGGAGAAGAGATTTATCACATCTTACGACAGGTTCTATATTATGTATTTGTACTTGACAATCCACTGCATGACCAAATACACACAAACACACACACACGCCCACACACAAAGAAAATGATAGAATTTATCTAGAAAGATTAGGTTGACTTGAACAATCTTGTAAAAGCGTGATCCAGATTTAGGGAGACACAAGGAGGCAGCATTGCACAAAAAAGTAAAATAAATTATCTGATAGCAATTACCTGGCAACAAATTGTGTAGCTGCGATATTATGAGTGCCTTAAAAGCATGGAACTGAAGCCTTTTTATACAAATATACCAGTTTCATTATGTAGCCTTCCTGCAAGGAGATGGATTGTTCATCGTTTGCGTCCAGAACTAAGGTCAACTCACTGAGCACATGCCTTTTTGTTTGTTTGTTTTATCAGATTCATGTTATGTAACATACATTAAATACTCAGGAATAATTTCTATTACTGTAATAATTTTATCTCCACTTGGTGGTTCTGAAAAAATAATTCTGGACATGTCATTGTTGAACCACATTAGGAAAGTGACAGGGATTGTCTGTTCTTTTCTGTTATTTCAGGCTTACTTACTAACTCAAAAACAAAACAGGAAGCAGTACTTAAGAAACGGAGACTTACGTTATTTAAAGGCATGAAGTTACATAAAATACACAAAAACTCCCACTGTATTTTACATATGAAACCTGACTGGTGCAGCTGTTTTGGCATTAAAAGCCCCACTAGGTCCAAAATTATGTGGGATGGGCAATGTGCTGAATTAGAGCTCCAGTTATGTAATCTTCTAAGTATATAACCCATCTGTACAATAGGATATGTGATTTGGTTATAGCTTTTGATGATATAACATATCTCGTAATTATATGTTCACAATTAGGAAGTTTGACAGAGTACTCTTTAAATATTTACTTCCTGAAAAAGACAGACAGACACAAAACAACTTTGCCATTCATTATCAGTCAGGTGTCTGCTCTACGCAATGGACTGGAGGTTCTAGTTATATATGTGGAGTAACAGCTGCTCCGTGAATCTCAGTGTGTTCAATATGAATCAATAGATCCATATACATGACAGCATCTTCACACTCCTGAATATGTCCTAAACACATTTTGATGAAAGAAGTAGACTATGACACTCATTAAATATTAGTATGATATGCATCATCTGGATCTAGTTTTTTCTTTAAAAAAAAAAACTTTATTTATTTATTGCCACAAAAACCAGAATTTCCATGTTCTGCCTCTCAGTGCCCCAATTTTGACTTATAACGTCTTACTTATCTTAAATAGATATTTAGATTTTTTTTTGGTAAGTTCAATTGCACACAAAAACATATTAACAACATACACTTATTTTATTATTGATGTTTATTAACGTCCATTTTAAACTCAATGCCATGAAAAGGTAACTCATTGATGTCATTAATGAACCATAGGAAAAAGGGGGGTTGTGGGTAGCCTGTACAAAACCACAGACAAACTATGGGGTACCAATGGGTCTGAGAACAGTTTGTTTCTGCAAACAGATTTCGCAGCTATCTAAGGAAAGCAGCACTCGTCTGGTGTTAATTTATGCAGGAAAGACGTTTTTCACAAAGTCGGTGTTATTCCTGCTGTAGAGCATCTCACTTTTTTCAGATCTCAAATTATTAAAGTCAAAGAGCTGCTGGGTCTTTTAACATTTTAAACACCATAAAATATTCTAACTTTAACCCACCACTGCTGTGTAGAAGTCAAGAAAAGATATATTTTATAAGATAGAAAATGATCAACAGGTTTCACATGAGGATAGTGATTGATCAACACACTACTGAACACACCTCCAGCACATAACTTCTGCTCATAAATAGCTTCAACCCACCTATTAGGTTTGTTTGATGTCCCTTGATGTAATAGGTAGGTGTTTGCCTGACATGAGGCACCATAATTTGGATAATTGTAGCAGCAGACAGTTTCCCTAAAGCCACCTGGAATTTACAACCTTGGTCACTCCCTCCTTTCTGAACCTCTAAAAGAAGAAATGTAAGGGTTTATGCAAGCTGTTTTTGTGGGACATGATCAAGTAGTATTTACAGGAGTAGATAAAATAACATGTGTTGCAAACACATCCCACTTTTTGGAGCAGGAAGATGTACAAAGATATACATAGTGATGAAACAATTGACAAATAAATAGCAAAGATGCATATTTTGGGATGGCTTATTTTAACAATAGGCTGACAAAAATACTACAATCATTTCAGTCAGAAGTTGACTTTATAAGCCTGGACTGGTCTGTGTATAAGAACTAGGAAAATAACAATGGACACTAACTGGTGTTATCAGTGTTTCTTTTAATCGAGGTAATATGGATATTGTTAAGGTCACATGATGTATTATTTCAAACATCTTTTAGATTTGTGAAATTCCCCTCATAAATTCATCACTTTAATCAAAGAGAACATTAACTTTTTGCTCATAAAATGCTGTATCTACTAAAAATTTCAGAATTTCAGTTTTGTAGTGAAAATCTCTTTAATATGCAAATGTTTTCTTCCATCTCAAGCTGAGCTGTTAGTATGTTGTTTCTATGTCCAAATAATATTTTTTGACAGACTGCTTAGCTGTACAGAACAAATACAAGACCTTGTAGGAGAAATGCGAATTTAATTTACTGATGACACTGCAGCAGAAGATGATCTGTTGAACATTTGAAACTGATAAATGAGAGCAGTCAACCCAGGATTTAATAATATGGCCCAACCCAAACACACAATTATATTAATGATTAATTGTTTTGAGTTTGAATGTCTAAATAAAATGCAAACCTTACTACTACAAGGTCTGAACCCTTCTTGAACATTGTTGAACATGTTGAACTATTTATCACTTGTGTTTAAAAGTGATCCAAATAAGGTTAACTGACTGAAAAATATAATCGACTGACTTGCCTTTCTTACAATTCATCCTAAGCATCTGAATTGCTGCTCAAGTAAGCGATTGAATGACTTTATTAATACTTTTAGAATTTAAAGATCAGCTATAACAACATCCATCTTTGATGTGTCCAAATTAAAATACAGTTCATTCATTTACTGGCAACTTTGCAATAAATTGATGAATTATGATTCATATGATTATTATGAAAACATATCATTACTTTTTTAATGGTAAAAGCAAATCTATAGAATATTGTAATTTAAAGCTTCTAAATTCTCTAAACCACTAGTGAATTCCTTAATTTGGCCCATTAATGCCTCTATTGATTCCTTACTGCCTATGCTAAGGAGGTTATGTTGTTTGTTTATCAACTCTTAGTGTGATTACTTAAAAAGCTATGGATGGATTTTAATGGATTCTTTTGTCTAAGTTTGCTTTGACCAATCTATTTTGGTGATGATCCACATACTTGTAGACCCACAATGCACTCTGATTGTGATTTACTTACTGTTCACAGTGGAGGATTAGCATTTGCAGGTCTCCTACCATGCCAGGAGGGGGCATCGGGCTCCTGTTCAGATAAGCTCCATTACAGATTTGCTTAGAAAAGGTGTACCACAGAGGCTACACTGAGAAATGAGCACCACAGGGGAAACTTAAAGGTGACCATGAGCTTTCTTGGTGTGTGGGTTTATGCTTTGCTGGTTTTCTATTTATAACAGGAGAGTTGCACTAATGCATATCAGACTGATGGAGGCTCCAGGCCCATTATACTGCTACATTTCAACATCATGGATAAAAACCAGCCAATAAAGACCCACACCTCCTGGACCAGAAAGGAGCGACAGGCGGGTTTTCAGCATGAGATCGGAGTTCTAGGAAGCTCAACAGAAGGGAGACACCGGTGGTCCCACCGCACCGCCTGCAAAATCTCTCCCCTCCAGGACCCGCTCTCTCTTTCGTAACGCCTCCCTCCCCCTTTCCCCCTCCCTGTCCCTCCCTCTCCCCGTCGCTCTGTGTCTGTCTAACGGGAGGGGGGGGGGGAGTGAGGACGCACGCAGCTGGCGGAGACTCCAGGAGCAGAACCGACGATCCAGACACGTTTTCCCCACCTTTCTCCTCTGGGGTTTGTTTTCTGCACCCGACGGAGAGCAGACGCCCCCCCCCCCACACCCCACCCCCCAGCTCTGCACCAACTCCGGTCGACATAGAGAAAGCAGCGCGCCAAGTTATCAAGACGCGCCAAATATTGCGCACATGCCACGGACTGCCCTCAGGAGTGTGCGCTGTGACAGTGCCCACGCTGTTCAGAGTGGACTTTTACTGACCCCCTGGTACTGAAGTCGTCATGTGAGACTTGTGCGTCACAGACTGTCATCCGTGCCCTGCGTGTCATGTTGTTGTCAGTGTTTGATGATGTCATTATGTTTTTCAGATGGATCTGCGCTGAAGCCCTTCTGCGGCGCATCTTCTTCATACGTGCGCTTCCCCCCCCCCCACACCCCTCCACACACCGCTTCACAAACTTAAACCTCCGTGTCTCTTTTGGATCCAGGAGATTTCACACTCATCGCAAGGTCTCCAAACTTCTTGTCGCTGTTGACTTGACATCCACTAGCGTCATGACGCACCAACGAGACGTTATAACCCAACATTTAGAAGACTACTATCAAATTAAGGTCTTTGCTGATGAAGATTTGTTTGTGTGGAAGTGCGCAGGCGAACGGATCTAACTGGATTAAACGCATCTCTTTAATTTATCTGTGTCTTATTTTATTTGGATTTAGTTGGCAAAAAATAAGAATAAAAATCCAAAGGACGCTCAAAAAGCAAATGAGCGCGATGTCAGGATTCTCCCCTTTCTGTCGCCGCTGATGCACCTGGGGTTGCCAAATTGGATTGTAAACTATGTGGAATCATTCCCGTGGATTGAATCGCTGCTGTCCGCGGGTGTATTGAGGAGGGCAGCCCCCGGAGATGACGGCCGGGACCAGAGAGACGCAGGTCAACTCCTCTCCTGCTGTGGCGGCCAACGCGGAGGGCGAGGAGATCGAGGTTTTGGAAAGCATCGACATCCTGCCCGTCGCTTCAGAGGACGTGAGTATTCATCCAACATTAAGGTCATTATCTCACTTTTCTTTTCTTTTTCTTTTTTTTTTTTTACATTTATGTACTGAAGCAAATTCATACAGTTTTGTTTTGCAAGGCAAGAATATCAGCTTGATCCATTCAATCAAAATAATCTAAATATCTTTCCATGCCTCATGATTGGAGTTAAAAATTGATATCAGAGGAGATTTAAACTACTAAATCTCACTGTCGTTTCCTTTCTTGTGATTTTACAAGGATCCTATCAAGGAACAGTCACATGAGTAGACAGATTCCTCTTGTGCTCCCAGACATTTATGTGGAGACCTTTTTACCTCTTAGACCCCAATGGCTGCAGCTCATTGACAACAATGATCAGATCACATATTCCCATTGTAAGAGTGCAGTTAGGACAAAGTTTACAAAAGGAAAACACTTTTACAGAGTTTCTTCATTTCCAAATAGGCTCTCCTGTTTCTGAGAGGTTTTTTTTCTCCCCTCTCATTTCCACTATTTGCTCTTTTTTCTCCCGCTTTCCTTGTCTCAGCAATGGAAGTCTATGTTTGACAAGGTAGGCTGTGTGGAGCAAGCAACAGTGGCATTGATCTCCCGCCATATGCATGATTCACTCATTGTGGAGCAATTTTGTCTTTTTAAAGTGCTCATCTGTGTGTGAACTGTCGGTGACCTCTGCCGTCTGTGTTCAGCCTGAAGCTACGTAAATGTGTTGAACAAACGAAATGCTGTTTTTACTCCCCTTAAAGGTCATGAAACATGGGGAAAAGTTTGGACACAGTCGGGTACAATATTACATCACATGCATCACAGGATACCAAAAAAAACCTGATACAGGTCCTTTTTATTGTCAGAAGATGAAATATTTAGTGCTTCTGTGTAAAAAATACCTGTAAACTTACTTTACGTTATAATTTTACTATTTTTGTCCATGCATCATGACCTTGTACCGAAGTCTGGCTTCCTTGCAAGTAGAAGTGACTTAAATCTGCCCAAGGAAATTTTGCAATATCAACTTCTATGTGTCAAAATCAGGTTTCCTGATATTTTGCTTCACATGGCTGCCAGAATGTTTGTGTGCCATCCTGATGTGTGCTGATTAGAGTATCCCCCAATGGTGTCACCCTTGTTAATAGAGCTTCTCTCACTCTTTTTTGTTTTCAGTTGTTTCCTTTTGATGAGTTTCTTTGTGTGTCTTAAGTAGATTTTTTTCTTCTTCTTCATTGATTAAAGGTAAATGGAGTAGTCTCCACTCATGGAGATCTAAATATGATTGCCTGCTAATCAACAATAAGGACGTAAACTGCAAACCAGATTGTGGGGATGTCAAACAGAGCTCCTGCAGAGGCGAGAGCACGACTCTGGAAATACAGTTAGGGTGATACAAAATCCTTGATGTATTGATCCGTCACTCAGACATATCTTGTACAGAACACACACACACACACACACACACACACACACACACACACACACACACACACACACACACACACACACACGCACACAAAGAAACATGCACACATTTACACATTGATACTGGTACAAACCCCAGGAGAAGAGTAGCATAGGCTGACTGATAATGCAAGCAGTCCTTTCGACTGACAGACGGCAGACGGCAGACGGACTCCCCCCCCCCCACCCCTCAATTATACACACACACACACACATGCACACATATATAAACACGCAAGCACACACACACATACTGTTATGCACAGCCACCACTCTGGAGGCTGCCGCTGCACCTGCCCACCATGGTAATATTGTATGTATGTATTCATGTGTGCGTGTGTGTGCGTGTGTGTGTGTGTGTGTGTGTGTGTGTGTGTGTGTGTGTGGGTGTGTGTGACGGGGGTTTGCAGGGATGTTAGGGTTGATCCAGAGGCTCATGTCAGGCTCTCTCTTTAAGGGGAGGACTGAAGTCCCCTGAGATTATGGAATAGGCTTGCTTTGGTTGTGGTATGTGCATGTGTGTGTGTGTGTGTGTGTGTGGGTGGTTGTATTAGTGCTGGAGCATAGTCTATGGATAGGCATTAAGTGGGCCTCTCAATCCACAGTCTATGTGTGAGCGCAGCTTTGATTTTTTTTTCAAGTGGATGTCAGTCTAAAAAATGTGGGTTTGTCCAAATGGTGAGGTCACTGCCTGGTCTGGCAGCAACAAATGCCCTTTCACTCTTTTATTCTCCTTCCACTCCTCCTCCTCCTCACAATGAGTTGCTCCATTTGTCATGAAGCTGACCTCTCTGAACTCCAGCTTCTGTGAAGCGACTAAGGAAATGAAATGATGGACCACTACAGACAAGGAAAGAAGGATTTAAAGGCAGTCTGACAGCCTGTGTCACTGTAATAGAGACAAAAGACAAAAGCATCCTGAAAACAGAGTTGTTCAATTTATTTGGCAGCATTATGAGAGGCAGCATGATAAGCTGGTTTCATATCTGGGGTGTACCCCACATGCCATCTGGGATTTGCGCCAGCAGATCCAAGACCTGCAAGGTGGATTAAGTGGCTGAAGGCGAGACGATTTTTATTGTCTTGTCTTGAAGAAAATGGATGAATTGATGGACGGATGAGGCGGCAGACATAAAATCTTCAATTTTCATTGGGTTTGTTGTTTTTTCAAAGATGTTGAGACATAGAAAAGAGGAAACACGTATAACATCCATGCAATTAACGGATGGCACAAATGTAAAAAAGTCAAATTTGTGATTTTGGATTATCCACAAGTTGGGACGTGAAACGTCGTCTCTGTCTGTGTGAGCCTTTTGAAGAACTGGCAACCTGACCTGGGGTGTTTCCTGATCAGACAAATAAACGCACGTCAGAAAACCATGTATTTGACAAGGTGTGGAGAGGAAACAGTCTAAAACTGTAAAATAATGCCATGCCTGCCATTTGGCCACATTTTTGGGCTGTATAAAAAATAAAAATATTGAAAACAATCCCCATTAATTTGGTGTAATAGTGATAACCATTATTACACAAAATATGTGTATCATCTAAAATATAGAAGAAAGTCCGTTTTGCATTCTCCACCCTGTGTCGACTGACAAGCACATTCGTCACTCTGTATGTTGTTTTTCTGAGGATTTATGGGGATTTGAGGATGGACCACAGTGTATATCCTGGATTTATCAGATAAACCATCTAAAGCATGTTTGAATCAATCCCAAAATGAACCAGACATATGTATTTAGTACTCAATTTAGCACATTTGATGAATTTGCTTTTAGCTTTGAGACTCATGGACAAGATTTACCAGAATTAATTTTTTTATGATTTCTTTTGCTTTTCTGCATAAACACATGTTGTTTCTTGTGTATCTGCAGAAAACGGCGTCTATAAGGCCTCTATGCTTGGATGTGAGTTTTAGTACAATGAGTGATCTTTTCAAGTGGATTAATGAAGGGCTTCATCCTTACTAATCTACACCTTCGACACAAACATGATATATCACATAAGTAGACTGGGAATGTCCCGGTGTTTGTGAAGCCAGAGAGTGGAAGTCCCCACCCAGGTGTGTAGCTTGGAAACCTGCCTCTAAGTAGAAGGTAGCACATGTAAGATTCATCCAACTTATTATCAGTATCTGTGTTTTACTCTTCCGGTTTATGGATGTAGTGAAAGAGGACATGAAGGTAGTTGGTGTGAGAGAAGAGGATGCAGAAGACAGGGTTAGATGGAGGCAGCTGATTGGCTGTGGCGACCCCTGAAGGGAAAAGCCGAAAGGAGAAGAAGAAGATCTGTGTTTTGCTCTTCCAAAAGAAGTATGTCAAATTGATCTTAGCTAGAAAACATACCATCATGCACACAGCTATCAGTGAACCAGAACTTTCATTCATATATGTACGGGAGATACTCCACAGGAGCTTAGTAAACATTTTTCACATGGCTACACAGCCTATTTTCCATTGGATTTCATTGTTGGGGGTATAAAAAAAAAAGCCTCTGAATATTTGCTATGATATCAAAGAGAAAAGTCTTTAGATCCCTGAGGAATGTTGTTCAACCCGAAGGCATGCTCTCCCCATGCTTTGCGAACCCATCACAGTGTCATAGACATGTAACGACAGTGATATCAGTGTTATAACAAGTCCAGATAGTATCATTTATTAAAAATAAGAAGTTCACCCATGGTAAGCCCTTTTTTTCTCAGGTACACTTGTGTTTTCCAGTGTTTCAGCAGTGCTTTTGTATGAGCATGTCGGTGAGACATTCAGTGGTCATGACTCAGAAAATCCAAAGGTCATTATTCAAATTAGTTTGGTGTGGCGGTGACATCTCTTCCTCATCACATGTCACAACTGGCTCCTTGTGAGTGTCGCTCTATTTACTATCAGGACCAGCCAGGCAATACTCCCTTGATCTTAGAGACAAGTGTCTCAGTATGTGTTTACTTCTGCCTTTTTGCGCACGGTCAGTTTTATACCCCATTAAAAAAGCAAATGGAGGTTCGCACAGTGAAATTGCATCTGCGGTAACTGTAATCCACTGATGACATCAGAAGTAAGAATGCAGCCGCTTGGAACGTCTCTCTGATATCTGACAGTTCCACTAATGAAAAAATATTTTTTTATAGAGCTGACCATCAAAAGATTTCCATTTTTTTCACCTTTAGCATATAGGTGGAGTCACTAGAATTTATTCGTGCATCTATTTTATAAAGATGTGCTTATCAATCTAATTGCCACTGACACACACACACAGATGGTGGGGTCACAGTCTGCTGATCTGCTCAACACTGCAGCTGTGATTGACACCAGCTGAGCCTTGGTGATGTGGAGATATTGACCTGTGATTGCATAAGTAGCACCCCCCCCCCCATTCCCCAAACAACTCCTGGATTATTTAGTAATGAAATAACAGACAGAGCCTCAAACATCTTTATTGAAAGATCTTATCAGAGCTGAGCTTTCCATCTTTCCCCCCGCTCATCTGCCTCTCTTTAAATAGATTTCCTTAATGAAAGGCACAGTTCCAGTTGGCAGCGTGTGAAAACAGTCTCTCCTGTTATGCAGAGGTAAAAATAGCTTTTGTGCCTGTTGATCTATGAAACAGAGACAGAAGATGTGCCAGTTTACCTGTAATTGGCTGGACTGTGCAAACACAAAGCAGTGGTATCATAAAAGTGTTTCTTTAGATTGTTGAACGGTTCAGTGATTGTGTACAGAACACACTTATACCCACTGGCCCCAAAAAGGAAGTCTATTATTAGGGGTCGTGGAGACGGAGGTATGAAGGATGCAGAAGACAGGGTTAGATGGAGGCAACTGATTCGCTGTGGCGACCCCTGAAGGGAAAAGCCCAAAGGAGACAAAGAAGTGAAGACAGAGGTAAAGTGACAGCGCGTTTGTGGAGGAGGCTGAGCTGCGTCTGGTGTCTGTCTGACTCTTTGTGGGGCCCCGCGTGAATTAGTCTTGATTTGTTTGCTTTCATCTCTCACCATTATTTCGTCTCTGATGTTTCTGCTGTGAATTTTGATTCCTCGTCAGAACTAAGTAGACAACACTGCTGATGTGAAGACACCTCTGTCTGAGACTCCTCATAGAAGCCCTCATCTCTTCAATAGTTCTGTTATCAGTTAGCCAACTTCCTTTTTAGACAAACTGGAATTCCTGGTATTTAATCATTGAATTAGGATTTGATGAAGCAGTATAGCTCCTGAGCTTGTATGTTGGGTTCTACATTTCCTTCAGGACCAATATTAATCTATCTGTTTCAGTCTAATTAGTTCAATTGTGTGTCTTTGTCACTGCTGACTCTAACCCACTTCCATTTGAAAGGTTTTTTTTTCTTTAGAAATTGCAATCATACAAACTGATTGAAGCCTTTCTGTTTAGATCCTTTGTGCTTCTTGAGGCTCATTCATTCTCAATGTCACAGATGGGTGTAAAATGAAGACTAAGTATAGATGCAAGGCTCTCTGTTAATTTTGTGCATAATCTCTGAAGGTTTATGGCCACGGATCAATTGAGTGAATGGAGTACGATGATTGAAAAGGGATAGGGGCGCTGTAGGCATAATTAAAGCAAGATACAAGGAAGAGTGAAAAAGACTTTGTACATATGTCACAATGTATTTAATGGCCACACAGAACAGTCGTTAATACGCTTCGCTCTTTCCAATTTTAATTTACAAGGTTGATACAGCTTAATAGCAGCAACAACACTGTGAGATCAGCTATGTTGTCGTTGCTCATGGAGGGAGTCACCTTCCACACAAATAAGTGAGGCTAATGTATAGAAATGTTCTGCTTTTTCGGGTGGAAAAAGACACTTTGAACAATGGAGAAAAGCAAAACAAATCTCCACATAAAATAATGTGTGTGTTTTTTCCAACCATGTACCGGATGTCCACACATGGATGTTTGTATGCCTTGCTGTTTTTTTGTGCATTTTGTCCTCATACATGGAGCTGTTCTATAAAAATGCTTTCACAAGCAACCATACAGGATCAAGTGTTTATTTATACATGAATGCATGATTGAGCGATGGCTGAGGGATGTTAAGGTGTTAAAAAAAAAGTGACAGATTTGAGATTGAAGTAAAAATCCTACATACTTTTAAGCGATTGTTAGATATATGAGTTATTTAGCTTGGCTTTCTACGTGATGGCGTCACTACATTTGGTCTTATCAACCAGCCACCTTCCAGTTTCCTGTTTCAATCCATCACTGCTCCTCTGGGGATCAGAAGCACGGCGCAGGACCCTCCATTCCTCAAGGCTGAAACTGTAATACCTTCCCACAGGTTATAGTTACAAAGCTGATGACAGAGTGATTTTCTGACCATGGCCCTTCACACCAGCACCTGCAGGCTTGTGTGTGTATAACTATATAAAAAACCAGCAGCCCCTCTGTTCACAGGCTGATGACTCAGAGGTTGCGGTGTAAAAGTATAAAATAGAGAGTGTCTGTTTTCTGTCACAGCTCTTGTGGATGCTACAACAATGTTCACCGAGTACATCCTAAGAAACACCGTCACACACACACCTACAGATTTTGGGACACATTCCGACCCTATAAGCTGCTCAGGCACACAGGTGTGCTGTTGACATGGACACAATAGCCCTGTGTTTGCTGTGTACGCCTGATCGTGCGTGTGTATGCGTGCGTGTGTGTGTGTGTGTGTGTGTGTGTGTGTGTGCTCATCTTAACAGATTTGTCTCCTCTTCAGTCAATTGTTGTCCACTAAGCGATGTTCCACACTTTTAACAACTCAGTAAACTCTGGATTCCCACTGTTCCTCCTCCAGGGGTGGCAGTAGCTCAGTCTACTGGTGTCTTGGGCTGGGGACCAGAGGGTTGCTGGTTCAAGACCCGTGTTTACCATGTTTACTGTCAAGGTGTCCTTGCACAGGGTACAAGTTGCTCATGAAGTAGCTGCCTGCCAATCTACCTCTCACTATTATCTTTTTGCATACAGGCCCTTTGTGTGTATGTTGTAAGGGCCTGTACATACATATTTATATATATTGTGTGTGTGTGTGTATTAATAAAGTATGTTTCTTCTTTTCTCTAGAAGGAAAGTTTAGTCTCTCCTGCGTCAGATGGTAGCGCTGACGGCAAACTCAAATTTAAGCTGACAGCCACCTGTGAAGATGTTTATGTCTGCGTGCTGGATTTATGACTCCAGCTAGACTTTTTTGGATTTGAACTCTCATTTGTAAGATGACTTTCGGATCAGTTTGTCTGAGCCGTGTGCTCAGCTGTCTATGAAGTAGTGTCAAAATGAAACACCCCAGCTGCACGTCCTTGAGTCTATGCTGAAGTCATGAGAGGCAAGATAATACAAGACCCTCGTTATTCAAAGATAGTGACATTTAATGTTGTCTAACATTCACGTGAAAATGAATGTTTGACATTTGTTTTTTGTTCTTCATAAATACTACTTGGGCCGTAATATCTTTCAAACACGCCGAGCTCAACCCCATGCTAACGCTCTGATTTGTCTCCCCACAGCACACCCGTCTCTGGTTTGTGTTCATATGACAACTTTCAAGAAGCTTAGAGCATTCTTTGCAACCAGTAAAACAGCCTCTGTTTACTGGACACCTCATGTTTAGGAATAAAACTTCACACAAAGCAGGTCAGGTCCCAGACAACGCTCGAGATGTGACGCACTCTATCCTGTTATTGTTGTGGTTTATTATATCCTGTAAATATAGTAGACAATTTTTCTACCTCATTTTTCTTATTTTCCATGTTTTACGTCTTGTTACTCACCTGTGCTTTGTGTCACACGTGTCACACGTGTCACATGTTCTCTCCTTCAGTGTTCTGTCCTGTTTGTTGTTTTACTGCCGTGTTTCATGATGCAGCCCTTATCCTATTGTTTCACTTGGTTGTTTGGTTGCTTACTTTGTCAAGGACTGTATATCTTTTTTTTTTTTCCACATTTCTTATTGGGCTGCAAGTGCCACAGCTCATAATATAATCAGTCAACCACGTCCGTTCGTACTTTTGCATCTGGATCATTCTATTGCTTGGGTTCCCAGTCTTTTGCCCCAGCGTGACATATCTTGTCCACACAGAGATTGTGCACCATGAGGATTCTTCTCTCATCCACCTCCATGTGTTTACACTGAATAACATCAACGGCAGCATGATGCCGCTCTGGTGTGTAACGTCAAATACCACGGCAGTTTAAACTTACAAAGGAGGTTTGATTTATGCTGCAACACACGAGGAACTCAGACTGTCTCCCCTGTCCAAAGACATTTTTGGTCAGATTTGTCCTTCTTTGAGTTATCTGTTTTTAAAAGGTACCCTTAGTATATGACCCATAGAGCTATAACATTATTTGCCAGCTTGCCCATTTAAACAGACGGTGATTATCTGTTGCTACCTCTGTTTCTGGCTCAGACGTATAAAATCCTCCTTGTAACATCTCTTTAACTAGTTAAACAGAATGATGAATGCCAATAAAGAAGCAAAAGTCACATCTTGAGCTGGCTATGTAAAAGGCATATAATAAACATAGAAACCTCTAACAATCCTTATGTTCTGACTTTTTTAGTGCGGAGTTTGTATGTCCTCCATGTTCCTGCGTGGCTTCTGTCCGGATTCTGTGGCTTCCTCCCACTTCCAAAAACATACACTTTAGGAGAATTGATTGTTCCAAATTGCCTGTAGGTGTGAGTGGGTGCGTGGGTGGTTGTTTGTCATCCATGTGGCTCGGCGGTGCACTTGCATTATGCTCAGAGTGTCCCCCCCCCCCCGCTTCTCACCCAAAAGTCAGCCAGGATAGGCTCCAGCAACTCCTGACCCACGATAGGCAGAACAAGTGGTGGAAAATGAGTGAGTGAGAGTGAGTGAGTGGTAATCTACACTCAGATATGTTGTGTTTTGGGATTGTTTAGACAGAATGACATAATTATATTTATTTAAAACAGAATTATTTTCACAGAAGCCTGTGTGCTGGATGTCAGTTTTTTCCATCTGCCTATGCTTTGTCCTCACACAGATTATGCTGTTTAAATATACCCAGTAAAAGAGATTAGCATCAGATTACTGTCATTAGAGGGTGATTACAATGAATATCAGTAGTGTAATTCTAAGTGTGATTTGCTGAATTTTATATGGTGAACCACATAAAATTCAGTAATTCAGATGTAGTGGTTGCGCCTTACAAATCTAAGTGTTCTTGAGTAACCCTACAGCTTTGCTGTTGTCCTGGCAACCTGACCTGGCCCAGCATGACAGGCTCAGCAGTACCCAAGGTAAATGACAGCGCTTCACTTTCACATAGGTCACCGTTCCCTGTTCTGCCTCCTCCGTGTCGTCTTACAGGACATCATTGCAAAAACCAGCCAACAGGGCCAAAGCGCTGAAGAGGCAAAGTATAACAAGGAGACACCACAGGGCACAAAACACTGTTTTTGACCCTTTAATTCCATATTTAAGGTCTTTTTTGAGTTTGTCTTTTTAGTAACTCAGGTAGATTAACTCATACTTAAATACACCCATCTCTTACTTATAACAGTGGATCCCAGACATACAGTATAGCCAGCCCGTCTGTCACAGCGCCAATACGTAATAAAGACAATTTTAACCAAACCAAATATTTTTGAAGTTCGCCTGTATTTCACGTTGAAGGACGAAGCCGGGGTGCTCAGAGGGAACCCATAATGCAAAAATGGAGACCTCTCTAAATTCAATAGATATTGATTCTCCAGATATGGTCTGAAAGTCCCTTAAATTTAAATTATTATTTAAATACTCATTACTTTATTGGTTGTTCAGCTCCATTGTGTGTGCAGTATTTATGCTCAAGGAGGTTATTGACAGCATTTTGACCATACTTACCGCTGACATTGTTACTCTGGCAGTGCTGTGGAATCTCAGAGTTTCATGAGCAGTCAGGGGATTTTTGACGTTGACGTTATGTTTACTGCTCATACAGTGGCTCATCAGGGTACCTGTCTGGATCTGGCAACCCCATATGGGGCTGGGTGTCTGTACGGTAAGAATGATTTCCTACAGGGGATAAATTAAAGTTGATAAACATATGTCTCTTTAATACTGTGTATCTGGTATGTAAATTTGATAATAAAAGTCTGTTAGTTAAGACCAGTAGAATCAGGTAATTAGTCTTTCATTGATTCATTCATTCATTCATTTTCTACCGCTTCATCCGCCGTAGCGGGTCACGGGGAGCTGGAGCCTATCCCCCCCGTGAGGCGGGGGACACTCTGGGCATGACGCCAGTGCACCGCGGAGCCACACACAAAGACGGACAACCACGCACACACACACACACACACACTCACTACTACGGGCAATGTGGGAGCGGCCAATCAACCAGAAGCGCATGCTTTTGGAGTCCTTGCTTGGACTAATTTCAGAAGATGTGTAGTCACAAGGAAGTGCCCCTGGCTGTGAACTACAACCATAGCCCACCAAAAAGTACCAGCTTATTGTGAAGAAAATTATAAGGTGTTATATATAAATTAGCTAAAGAGATGCTGATGGAAGATGTAGTTTCCTTAGGACAGAGCCAAGCAAGTGGTTTCCATTATTTCCAGTGTTGCAGTCCCCTGCCCACCATAGCTGTATAATTAGCATACAGACACAACAGTGTTATATAAATATATTCTTTGAAGTTTCTGAGAGAAAGTAACAGAGAATATTTCCAAAATGCCAAACTTGATTAAATGAAAGTCATTGTGTAGTAATATCATGATTTAAAAAAATATAGGGAAGACCCAATTCCTTTGAAAATATTGTATTGACTACACCTTTTTAGAACCCTGAACTGCCTTTTCACAAAGTTTTTATTTCTGCTTCAGTGAAGCAATTTGAAAGAACTCCTGTCTTGCCTTAAAAAGAGAAAGGGAGGTGGTCATGGGTAGAGTGAGATTATTTCTTACACTGTTCAACCCAGCGGATTATGGAAATAGGATTATGAAGTAAAGTTTTCACTAGTTGGGCTTTCCGACACTGCCAAAGAACATGAGACAGCTGACCGGCTGATCGCCTTATTGTTGCTGAATAATAAAAGCTCTTGCTTGTGGAAACAACCCAGGAAGTGAGGTGTGAGTGGCGACAGAATGTGCGTGTCCCTCATACTGTTGTCATATGCCCTTTCTACTGACACACTAACTATCTAGGGAAGAAAGTGGCTCTTATTATTGAGTGACAGTTTGACGGGTCCAACCCAAACCAGATGGCAACCTTGAAATGGTTTCCGACAGTCCCGTTACTCCATTCTCCTCACACCCCAGCCTTGCGTACCCCCCCCCCCTCTTCTTTTTCATTCCTTTTCTTCTTTAGATTTCAAGAAAATAAGTCAAGGCGTGAGGCACTCTCGGGGCAGCCCCAACCTCTAATCCATTTGCCAGCTATTAAAGGTCATAAATCTCTGTATTCAATGGAACCACCGCCATCAGTGGTGCAGGATTTTGATGATGTTGTAGTCAGGGTGGTGGGGGGTTGACCTCAGGGTCGTTCTGCAGCAGAAGAAGGGTCTGAATGGAAGAGAGGGAGACAGCCTGGGGTTGGCTCATTAAACAAATGTTTCCCTTGTCTTTTTGTTCACCATGTTATTCTGTGAAGTAGTGCTGAAAGCCTGAAGGGGATGGTTTGATAGAGAGTTTGGCCTGGCAATAATTAGAGGTTCACACCTTGGTGTAAATGGGAGGTTTTGGGGGGTAATAGGTCGACAATCTCTGTCTTTTTGTCTAAGCTGACCAGCTTAAGGTATACTCCACCACTGCTTTGTCTGTCTGTTTTTGTTGATGACGATTTTTAATTTTGTATTTATAAATTATGGCTGACATCTTTTTCTCAATTAGATTAACATTAGACACCAAAAACGTCCTTGTGGGTTTTGTGTGTCTTGAGCGTTTTGTCCTTGTTGTGCACAGAATTCTATCTTCATACATGAATCCTTTTGAGTAAAAATGCTTTCACAAGCAGCCATAGGGGGTTAAAAGTGTTAATTTAAATGTATGCTTGAGAGATTACTGAGGGATGTTCAGCTGTCTGCTGCAATTCCGTCCTTTCGGGAGACACCCTGAGGGGCATTCACATAAAAACCATTTTACCCCAAAGTGGTAAATTTCTGTCGCATTTCTGCCATTCATTTGCATGATAATCGTGGTTTTGTTGCCTGAAAATATAATCTCGTAAAAATGGGCTTCAGAATTTTAGTCTTTTGAAAATGTCAGTCTACCATCACCGTGTGAACAGGGAAAAAGGCAGCTCCTCTGAAAAGGATGACATCACCACCTGCTTCATGCATTCCTGTGACATTCCAGCCTTATTTGCTTAAGCAAGCTGTCTACAGATTTACTGCATCACTACTTGGATCTTCTTTCGTTGTTTTCAACAGTTACACCATCTACCATCTGCAACCTTGGGATGTGTACTCCACCTTTTTCAATCATTTATAAGTATTTGTGTGTATCGGTATTGTTTTGGTAATGGCTTTGTGCAAAAGTGGAAAAAAACATCTCTTTTCAGTAAAACCGGTTTTCAAAATATTTTCCCCAAAACTAGGTAAAGATGGGCTGTTTTTTTGTTTTTTTTTGGTCTAAATCTTTGGTTTTTGGGGTCAGTTAAGTTGTTACAGGTGGCCACAGTTTTACCTTTCTGTGGTAAGTTACTGTTCTTTATGCAAGGTTCAATAAATGAACCTTTCTACCTCAATCCAGCTCAAAAACAATTTACCAATATTTCGTAAAAAGTGTACATTTAGCTTACATGACTTCCCCACTGTTATAGTACACACAACTTTTGGAGTGTCACCTTATACTTTGAGAGAATGAAAGAAGTTGACATTAATTTGGTTGAAAGATCTGTAAGACACAGATGCCCAACAATGATAGTTCTGAGATGTAATTTAGTGAATTCTTACTGATCCAAGGTTTTATTTATATGCTCTGAAGTGGATTTTTCCACTAATACCCCTTGAAGGATTTACCTTGCTAGCAGCACACAGTTCATTTTGCATTTTCAGTCTCAAGAACAAAAAAACTGAAAAAGAGTCATGGCCCCACTGCAGACAGATGCCGGCGGTTACCCGAGATGAATCAGCGTCTGTGATTGGGATTTAATTTCCTTTTCGGACCAAGGGTAGTAGATGAAAGCTGATGATGCTGCATTAGTCCTTGTATGTACTCAGCCTGTGGCTCTCTGCATATTTGTAATTGATCAATGAGTCAGGTCCAGCACACTATGGGGTGTGATGTCCAGTAATACTCATACCTCAGTGTCAGACGTTCTCCCACATGTCGAGCCTCATTTCTCTCTCTCTCTCTCTCTCTCTCTCTCTCTCTCTCTCTCTCTCTCTCTCTCTCTCTCTCTCTCTCTCTCTCTCTCGTCACTTCAGACATCTTAAGGCCAACCAACGTTGCCTGGTTACGAGCCAGTTGGCAAGGAAACAGTAACTGCCCATGATAATTTGTGATTGCCTGGGATGACTATATGTGAGCACATGCATGTGTGTGCATTTTGCACACACGCGTGTGTGTGTGTGTGTGTGTGTGTGTGTCTGTGTGTTTTTGTGAGATTCTAATCTTGTCAAGTACGACTGCCGACCAGGTGATCTGTTGATTAGCCGAGCAATTTTTTAGGACATTTTTGTACAAATATTGATACATTTGTGGTTTGAAAGGACAATAAATAAATAAAAACTGAGTGAAAAGTAAATAAATAAATAAATAGATAAATAAGTACATAAATACATAGATAGATATGTGTGTGTGTTTGTGCGTGTGTGTTTTCTTTAGAGCACAACACCTGCCCTTCGGCCTCTTCATCAGGGTCTCCAGAGGGAAAACACGAAATGTATTCAAACAAGATTAATGAGAAAGAGAGAAAAGAAAGGGTGAAGAGTGGTAAACTTCATGAAAGAGTGGTTTAATAGAGGGCTGTTCTGGTGTGAGAAAGGTCCTCCATCAGCTTGTTGAGCTTGTTGATGTATGCCATGTCAGGCTGTTGCTTCATTGACTGTGTTTTTATTCTATTTTTACCCCCCCCACACACACACACATGCAAAAGTTTCACCTAAATATCCTGCAGATAGATTGGTTTATTGCATAGCAAGCAAGTACTTTTAAATGCTGCTTAAAAATGTACTGCAGCCATTGTTATGTAATGTATAAAAATAACACAATAAAAATTGCAGGAGGCAGATCAGTAGGACAGCGGGTGAATGACAGCATTTAGCCAAAACAATGTGTAAATATTGGTTTTCATTCCTCTAAATATGCAAATTCATGCCGGACCAGCGTTCATGACCATGAATCCATGACAAGCGTGTTAATTAATGGCGGTGAAACTCAGCAACATCCCATCCCTTTCTGCATCTCGCCCCGCTCTGCTGTGACACTTGATGTCAAGTGACACCAGAGTCAGGGTGGGGGTTATGACTCCCCATTTGTGTCAACCTCAAAAAAATGTGAAATTTGTTCCCAGCTGAGACAAAAGAAAAGCTCCGTCTGAACCCTGAAATGATGATGAAATTGAAAAATGAAATGAGATTCTGGGCGACAGCTGGACTGAAGAGTCGTCCAGTGTCAGTGTCAAACAGGTCAAATTAAGGTCATCATCCTTTGTCAGTCCAGACAAATCTTTTTGATTTTAAATTACAAAGATGTGCAAAAAGAATTTCCACATCTCCTCCTCTCAATAGTTTGGCTTTTTGTCCAGATTTATCTAAAATCTGTCTCTGTCAGGGAACAATGAAACAATCCTCTGCCTACTGACTGGCACCAGCGCCAGCACCAGTAATTCCATTGATATAAGTTATTGAATACAACATCTTGGATGTCTTAGTGGCACAATTTTGTCCAGTGCAGTTAATGATGTCCACTTTGCCCTTATCATACACAATGACCCAGAATCAGGATCGACACATGTCCATCGACTACCCTTCACAAACACGTTCTGACCAACCGCCATTACAGCAGCAGAGAAACCTGGTTTCTTAAATTAGACCAGTACATGCAAGACAATGTGAAAGTGTCTTCCCAGTGTCCTGACGCTGCCGCTGTGCTGACTGGATGACAATCTGCAGGAAAAAGAGCTGACTGGCAATGAGCCCTGACCTAAAACTCATTGCTGTTATACAAGACAAACAACAGAAACAGCACTGAAAATAAACACACACAGTAGAGGTAATATGAGAAACGTATTACACGTGGTTAATACCTTCAATGTCGAGTCGCCAGTTTGAAAAGCCTGCTTAAAATGAGAAGGTGTGTGTTGAAGTGTGTGTGAATGATGACCAGATCATTGCATGTCTCATGGTCTCACTTGTTCTCCATGGTGCTCCGATGTAATTAATGACCAGACTAATGGGCTTCTGCATACATTACAGTATGGCTTTTTATTAGAGCTGATTTATATCCAGGGAATACTCAAGCTTTTTGCTCAGGAAAAATCTGTGTGTGTGTGTGTGTGTGTGTGTGTGTGTGTGTGTGTGTGTGTGTGTGTGTGTGTGTGTGTGTGTGTGTGTGTGTGTGTGTCTCCTCTAACATGCTGAGGTCTAAATGCAACCAGATTGTTGTTGCTTTCAATTTTCTTTTTTTTTATATGTAATGTTTGCACAAGATCCATAATTTCTGTACAAACTCAATGCAAGAAAAAAACAAACATATCACTGTGTCCATGCAGTCTGTCCCTCTGTACTGCTGCCAGAGCCCAAACCAGCCGTCTTTTACTCTCTGATGCAGTTTTTACCATTCACAGTGAAGCTGTCAATATGAAAGCTCATTGGCTGTGAATGTCTTGTGATATTATGTGTGCACCAGGATTGTGTGTTTGTGTGTGTGCGTGTGTGTGAGCCTGCTGTTATCTGAAGGATTGTTCCATTTGTTGTTTGCTAAACATGTCTTACAAAGCAGTGACAACCTTGTTATGAAAATGTAAATGTGCTGGGTTAACCATTCAGCTCCCACACGCACAAGCTAAGCACTGACTAATCCGTGCCACATAACTCATGTGCACATTTAGTGTTAACAGTGCTCTAACTAGGAAATTAGTTATTAACCTTGTGAAGCCATCAGAAAACATAAATAAACACATAAAAGACGAAGTGAACACAGTGAAAGTACAACTGAGTAGGGCTGCAACAGAAGTTAATGATGAATTGAGTGAAATTGTTTTATTCTGGATAAAATGTTAATAATTTAGCTGTTAAATCTTCTCAGATTTGAATATTTGCTTTTCTTAGTCTTCTTTTAGAATGAATTGAATGTGTATTGGAATGTCATAAAAAACAAACTTACAATTGGCATTTTACACCATTTTCTGAGAGGTTAAATACCAAATAATTAATCACTAAATCCAAAGAATACTGCCCACTTAATAGAAGACGATCATTTCATTGTAGCCCTGGAACTGGAATGTGCATTTTGACAAAAGCCAGCTGTTGTTCATGAATCTTTAGGTCTCATCCACCAGTAAGTCATTCTTATATCCCTTTCTGTATATAAGAATGACCAACCTATGGACACAGAAAAATGTAATGAAAAATGGTAATTCTCGTGAAAGGACTGGTAAACCTTCCATGAAATTGCAAGAGGAGGACCTACCGTTCAGACGGTCTGTCTGCCCCTCTGTCGCTGCACCCCCAGCTGTTGACTTCAGAGAGGGCTCACCCAGCTATGAAGCCTGTGGCGTCCCACAGAGAAGCACGTTAGTGTGAGGAAAATAACAATAATTAAAGATGTAAAAGAGATAACTGGTAAAGTTATTCAACTTTGTTTGTTCTTGCTGGGAAATTCATATGTTGACTTCAGGAAAGAGTTTGAAGGGGGAGGGTCTGATTAAAGGGTAAAGGGGGGTGTGGCTCAGAGGAAGGGGATGATGATTGGGGTGTTAGGAGAGAAAAATTGGGGGAGGTCTTGGATTGGACTGTAATCCTTCAGACGGGGGTAGAAATAATTTAAAAACAGTATGTTGTGCTCACAATGAGACTGGCTTTGGCTGGTGTTCCAACACAGGGATACGTGTCCTTGGAAGGAACTAGATGATGTTTCTCAAGAGGAGGCAATATTTGGCTTGTTTAGCATGTTAAAAGAAAATGATGAATATCGAAGCGATAAGCAGAAGATAAACGTCATGTGGGATTGACCAGAATGTACTGTTTACAGTATTTACACAACTTTGCTAAAGAGTTCCTTCAGGTCAGATCTCCTTCTATAATCCTTAAACCTTTCATAGCATTAGCATTCTTACCATAACATGATTCATTTACTTTAAGCAGGTACGTATTTTTATCTATTCTACTGTCAAGCCAAGTTTTTTTGCAGTTAGATATATTTCATAAAGTTCTTTTCGTCTTTCTGTGTTCATTCACAGTACGACCCGGAGAACTCTGGCTTCATCAGTACGGAGCGGTTCAGGGACCTCCTGATGGCTCATGGCTCTGAGCTGGACCCGCACAAACTGGAAGTTCTGTTGGCTCTAGCTGATGGCAGTGCAGATGGAAAGATCTGCTATCAAGACTTTGTCAACCTGGTGAGATGTTATGACGGACCTGTAGACATCAATACATCCAGTATGGTTTTGCAAACTGTCGTGAAAGCAGTGAGGGAAAATTCAGGGATTATGGTTTGAGACAGGCTGAAGTTGTGAATAAGAACGCTTGATGCACCTGTCAAAAGAAATGGATGTTGTTGTTTGTAAGTGAGTACAAAAGGTTAGCTTAAAGGATCAAAATAAAAACTGGATTTTGTCTATTTATGACTGCAGACTTCATAATTGCCAGCAAAACAAAATGTTATCCATTCTCTCACATTCTTCATTCTTTCACACATCAACTGCTTTCGCCTTTGAGTCCCAGAAGCCACAATCCAAGATTACAGCTCAACTACAGGGTTCCAAAAGTATGGACTTTCAGTCTGTAAATAAATTCCTTTTTTAATCCTCACCTTGCCCCACATTCAGTTTCTCCTTCAAATTGTAGACCTGGCCCACATGTCCAAGGTCTCAACCAAGGACTTCCAGCTGCGCTCACAATGTGACCAGCTTCTCTTTTTCTGATTTCCACTGTGTTGCTGTTGTTCTGCATGGGAGGCTGAACTGCTGACTGGGGACAGTGTGGAATCATCTCGGGGAGGGAATTATTGTGTGGCACTCAATACCTACTGGGTGGCTGACGGATTGTGTGTGTGTGTGTGTGTGTGTGTGTGTGTGTGTGTGTGTGTGTGTTCCGAGACTGAGGGTAATCCATTGTCGCCTGTTTGTGTGAGCTGTTTATTGTGTGTTACAGTGGGTGAGGAATGAGGCCTGTAGGAAGCCTGAAAACATGTCAAAGGGTCCTTTCACTGCTGCTTTCCAATTGGTCCATTCATGTCATGTGCAAGCTGTGGGTCATGGCATGTAACTGGAAGTGGGACAGGGAGGAATGGGGTGCCAGGATGGGGGGGGGGTTGTTCTTCATCTCTATTGTGTCCACCCCCTCAGTTGTTTATACATTCATAGAGACAACAGTAGCTAAACACAGCATGGAATGAAGGGATGGAGAGAAGGAATGACACTTATTCATATTTATGGTAATATGTTTGGCAGTTTGAATACAAGATGACACAATTAAGGTTGGGGTTACGGTTTGGAGTTCCTTAATCAGTCAGTTAAACATTTATCAACCAAAAGTTAAAAGCATTTGTGTATAGTTCTTTCCAAATGCAATAATTCACTGCTTTCCTTTTATTTATGATGTTTCAAATTAAATATTTGGGATTATCAAGTAATTCTGGGGCTGGCCTTAAACCGAATTAGGATTGTTGAGTTAATGTCTTAACATTTCGTACACTAAAATCGTAATCTGTCTAAGGAGACTATTGAAGCCTGAATACTCGGTGTTATTTTGAAGGATTTCTGCACAGATTAATATTTGGTTCCAACCTGCACCTCTGTGAAAAAGCTCATAAATAGGATTAAAACATTTAAAGGAATGTGAGGTATGCAAACAACATTCTGAATTTGTATTCATTAAAAGGCTCGCAGATAACCATCAAGGTGAACTTAGGAGCCAGAGTTCTAATTCTTGGCTCGTTTCTGTTTATTTTCTATCTCTACAGCTCTTATGCCCACACAGAAAGAAAGGAAGGACGGAAAACAAGGATAGATTTAGAGGTGGATGCCAGACATACAAAAATGTGAGGCTTTCATTTGTTGCACCATAACCAGTCTGTAGATCCTCCGTCAATGTGATTGTCAGTAATGGCCTGTTCGCTGTTTGCTACCTGTCTTCCTCACGTCATTTTTTCTCACTCTTTACCTTCACCTTCAAGCTCTCTTACTGTGAAAAAGCTACTTTTGTCCGTATTGGTGCCGTTCTTCTTTTGCACATCGAGCCCATTCTGCCTGGTTCTCTGTCATGTATCACACTGTGACTGTCCTGGGTACAAAATGCTTTAGTAATAACTTTACACTCCCAAAATATCTACACAAAAGGTTGAACCACTTTGTTTTCTGCCAAATGGGATACAATTGTGTATTGATCATGATGGATTTTTGCTGGTGATTGCAGCTGCACATGCTTTGGTCAGTGTGTGATACACACCTCACCTCTTTTTCATAGTTGAGGTTGCGTTTTCTCAGCTTTTTTTTTTTTGAAGATTTTTTTTCCCCCTTTGCTTAAGTTTGCAAGAAATGTATGTTTTATTGTCTGGGATGTTAAATCACCAACACAAATGTCACTGCTCTGAATGCACAAGAGAAACTGTTTGGTCAGACTTTATGCTCACATCCTTATCTCTCTCTCCAGTCAGCAGCCAAACAGGCCTAAGAAACCTTCAGGTTTTATCATAACATAATAAGCCATACTGTTTAAGGGTAACAAGTCTAGGCAGTCTAGATTCAGAACTTTGTGCCATGTTTTTTAAAAAAAAGTGGAGGCTGTTTGAGCAGGATTATTATGTCACAATTTTAGTGTGAGCCATTAGCCAATTACAATGGTGTACAATCTTGAAACTCCAATCATGTCATTGTCGTGTATTTTTGTCATGAAGTCAGAACATTTCTGATTTTTACTCTCTTTTCCACCCTATGTCATCATTTTATTCTACATCCCTCTGTTAGCCCTCTTATGTCTTTTAGCATTTCCATCTGCTCACTCTTACTTGGCTCCTCAGAGTTTTCTATTGATAAAACTGTAAATGTCTACTGCCGGCTCATTTGTTCCCTTCACCTTCCCTCTTCCCGTCACTTTCTCTGTTGCCAGTGGGCAAACAGATGAAACGTCATTCCTTCTTTTGTGCCACACAAAGAGGAGTGGAACTGCAGTCAGTTCACACTAAGAATTGACTGTCTTTATGGAGCATGGTTGCCCGGGGGAGATCTGTGGTTTGTGTGTGTGTGTGTGTGTGTGTGTGTGTGTGTGTGTGTGTGTGTGTGTGTGTGTGTGTGTGTGTGTGTGTGTGTGTGTGTGCATGTGCGTTTGTGTTCGTGTTTATGAGATTCTAATACGTCAAGCACGACTGCTGACCACGCAGAAACCCCAATAATATCATTCAACTGCATTTCATGCAGAGATTTTACTGATATTGTGGTTTTACGTCCATTTCCTTGTCTCTCTTACTGTGTTCTTAATAAAATGAAGTTGTTTCCAGATCTGGCAGAAGTACACTTTGCTCCTTAATAAATCATCCCTGCTTTGTCCTTGAACAATCATCAATCACTGTTTCAAACATGCGGGGCACTTTAAAGTTGTTTAAAAGTTGTAATTCTTAAATACAGTTGGGCCCAAAGCAAAGGCAACTCCATAAACCAGACTCTGTTCCACCAAAATGAAAGTTTCAGTGAAATAAGTTATCTTTTCTTCTCCTCAACTGCTCTTTACAGAAATAAACTATCTACATAATTTGCTTTTTCTTTATACATGTTAATATATATTTCTTTACACACGTCCTTTTCATATTTCCTTCAATAAATGTGTGTATGTATGGTAAAATGCATTAAACGGACATGAATTCTTTCTGATGGCAGAGGGCAGAGCAAAAGTCTGTGTTGATCTTCCCTCCTACAAGTTTTATACAATGAATGTCTTGTCAGGTCTTATCTTGAAAAGGCATCATGAAGTGTTCACAAGTTAAATAAAAGAAAAACTTAATTATGATTTAACAGGATGACATCCATTAATCTAATAATACAGTACAATTATCTAGCCTGTTTCTCACCCCTCTTATTGTCTCCCTCTGTTTCTTTCTTGACACTCTTCCACTTTGTCTTCACACCTCCCGCTTTCCCGCTAATTCGATTTCACCTGCTTCCATTCCTCACCTTTACTTTGTCCAGATGAGTAACAAGCGTTCCAACAGCTTCCGGAGGGCCATTCTGCAAGGCAGCAGACAGCTGAAAGGCTGTAGTCTCAGAGATGAGGCTGGCCTGGGGTTGCCCCAACGGCTGGTCCGACATGTTGCCTATGAGACGTTACCCCGGGAGGTAGACCGCAAGTGGTACTTTGACAGTTACACCTACTGTCCCCCACCCTGGCTCATCTTAGCCATCACTATTGCTGAGGTAAAATTTTTGGGTAACTTGGAATTAATGTGTTTTACACTGGCAGCTAGTGAAGATGTGCATCATTGTTTTCTAACCACCACTGGCAATATGAATCCACAATTGGTAATGCATGCAAGCTGCACAGGACAGGACGAAGATAAATTGTACACTGTGACAGTTACTGAAAACAGCATTTGGAAATATTTCATGAGCATGCAATATCATTGAACATTAGATGTTAATATTCCTAAATTTTTTACAAGAAAATCCTACAGAGTACTTTAAATATGTACCGTGTTCTGGAGAAATGCCAAGTCTGATAAGTCATGAAGTGCATTTCTTAATTATTTTTTTGGTTTGGTTGAATAACGTTGGTACCATATTCTGTTGTTTGTCCTGACCTATGGTGCTGAACATTATTCAGTATGGTGTTGTAAATCACATTATTTCTGAAATCGAATAATCTGAAAGCGTTTGTGTACACTCTCCCAGGTAGCTGTGTTCATGTACTATGGCTTCCAGTTGGAACGCTTAGTCCTGCAGGTATCCAGCCCGTCTTTCCTGAAGAGCCCCTTGCCTTATCACCCCCAGCTCCGAGCCCAGACCTGGAGATACCTAAGCTACATTTTCATGCACACTGGGTGAGTTCGGAGCTATCGGATTTCAAATTATGTATCAAGACACAAACAGAACTGGTGATGAACCCAAAAGCACGACAGATAAGTGGACGGCTCAAGTCTCAAAACAGGTTTAATCGGACAGGCGGGGGTCGGGTATCGAGTAATCAGTCCAACAGGCAGATGAATCATACAAACGATAGGCGAGAAACCAGACGGGGTCATACCCAAAAGGCAGTCCAAAACCAGGCAGACAGATCCAAGGAGGGGTTGACGACAGGCAGGGTCCGGGGAACAGGCCGAGTCAAACAATAAACGAAACAACTAGCAAGATGCAAAGTGAAAAAGTGAAATTACAAGTGTTTCTCATCGCATTTGGACGAATCTATGGATGTGAGTGTCTGAGTCGAGATGTGCATTTTTGTTCACATGGTGTTTACTGATATCACTGCACAGGAGGTGCTGTTAACAGTTCTGTACATGAGAGAACAGGCATGAGGAGACGACATATTTCTGTTGTTCCGTTGCAGGGATCCATCACCACGGATGCCCGCAATGGTTGACAGCTTGATTGGATTTATAGCCAAGTGCAGGCAGAACGAAGCTGTCACGGACTTTCTTAATTAGCACAACATAATCCATCAACAAGCATTGTGTGCGAAAATGCTCAATATGACAGAGATCATGAATTTGGCAATGAAGATCGCCCGTTCTATTCAAACCAGATCTCTTCAAAGATGGCTATTCTGTGAACGTCTGGAGAAAACTGAGGGGGAGTTGTTGCTACACACAGACTTGAGATATCTCAGTCGTGAAAATTCCTGCAAAGATTTTGAGAGATCTGTCCCAAAATTAAGTTTTTCCATGGAGCTGGACATCCAGCATACAAGCAGCTAAATGATGTTCGTAAGCTGTTAAGAAAAGCAAGTCCAAGTACCGTTCCACCAGGACTGATGATTATTTGGAAGGTGCTTGAGGCTGGCTGTGAGCAACTACTGTCGGACTATGTATCCCTGGCTGATTCCATTTACGATTAAACCACCCTGCTACCGTCACTCAGGGGATTTGCTCTAGACTGGGGCGTCTGCAGTCAATGGAGCAAAGAGGGTGTTTACCCTCGGTGTCAATCACCCCAGCCATGGGGGAGTGGAGGGAAGGAGGAGGCCAACTCCTGACCCTCACAATAACCAAACTGGGTACATTTCAAGATGAGAGGAAAATGGAACTTAAGGCGGTAAATGTCAAAGCTCTGAATATTAGATTACTGGGCAGTGTTTGGGAGTCAAAGTTAGCGTATTTTGGCCCCGACTCTTCCCCAAAGAGCAATTGGCAGAGCCTGTACAAGCTGGGATGGTGGCACTGCTTAAAAAGTGGTTTCAGGGATTTGGGGACGTTTTTCCTCATGATCTATTCATTTTTGGACCCAAATATTCTGCAACAAATAAGTCTGTTGTGGTTTTGTGAATTTTTTTTTGTCTGCTGTTGCCACGCTGGTCGTCTAGATTACATGTAGGAACCGGAGTCAGGGTGCTGGTTGCACAGAACTACTACCTAAAGCCAGACTCAGGGTGGAATACTCCTACACAGTCAATTTGTTGGCTTTCAGTCATATATGGGATGTTGCAGAGATTTTAATGTGATGTTTTTATTTTTTCTTTTGGCTGTAGTGAACTCAGGTTGAACAGATAGTGAAAATAATTGTGTGTTTTGTTTTTTTTTGAAAACCAAACCTGTCCTCGGCAGGTCTTGCAGGTTTAATTAACACTCTAGCTGAATGGAGTCTGAGGCAATGATGGGAACTAATAAAATGGTAATTTAATTAGAAGGAGTAGGAGGTGCTGCTGGGGAGAGACGGTGTTAATGATAGTATGTGGGTAAAAGATGTACTAGAAGAAGTACGTGGGATGTTTAACTTCCACTGATAACTGAGGAACATATTGGGATGAGTTAGATCTAGTGAATGTGAGAATGTATTCAGACTAAGGAGAATATTTTTCATTTTGTGCTGCTTATATTTACTACATCCCGTTTCAAAGCGGTGATGTATTGTAATTGTCAGCGTTTGTGTGTTCGTCTGTTGATCTGTTCGTACGTTCGTTCGTGTGGCCACCAAATGTCTTTGCAAACCGTTGTAGATAGAAACACGAAACAAAAAGCACATTACTGGGGCGTCAACGGGGATGAATGTGAGATGATGAACTTCACCTTGAGAAAGTACAATGAGGGTGTCTGTCCGCCATTGCTGGAAGACAGTTACATAGTAGTGGAGCCCTAAAACTACCTCGAAATCTATTTTTAGAGATTTTCTGGGTAACCAAAAGTCCCGCATCCCTGGAGCGGGGGAACCATAGGGCTAAGATATGGTTCAAAAAGCTCTTCAACTTACGAAGGAGCCTGGGATTGAAGAGCTTTATTTTTTTTAATTGTGTTTTGACTAATTACACAAAGTACAACTCCTATTCAAAAGTAAATTCTACATATACTTGTAAATTACATAAACTTAAGTAAATACTGCATTGTGCCTAAAACATCCTTCGATGGAACATTATGCAGAATCATTTTCTAATCTCCTTTATCTCTCACAAAAAATGTCTGTGAAAACACTTTAATGATTTAAAGATCAGATTTCCTAGAGTTGAAACATAAAACAGATTCCGCTGAGTTCAGAGCTTTGGAATTGTGCAGAAATATGAGGAAATTGTAAAGTTTGGTTGTAGTTTGGTGAACCAGTCATTTAAGAAAGAGAAGTTTAAATGATTCTGTCCTTGCATGTTCATGGTCATCTGAACAGAGAAGGACCTCACGGGTATCCACAGATCTGCCTGACAGTGCTACCCATCCCTCATAGCCTCATTACTGGAACAGAAATAGATAGCCTCTGTTTTCTGGAGCAAAGCTGTCCTTCTACATTTGGACATCCAATCAATATCCTCCATTGTCTCTCAGATAATGAGCACAACCATCTCTGTTTGTGCTGTGGTTGTCGTGGCTACATTGTTGTAATCAAAATACATTTGGCCTTTTCTCATCTTTCCTTAATGTTTTGGGAGATTTTTCTGTTCATGTGAATACTTGTTAACGGTTGTGAAACAGAACAAAATAAAAGTAATTGAGTTAGAGATAATGCTAAAGACTCTGCCTCTGGAAATGAGAGGCAGGCAGAGGAGTTTGAGAGCCCAGATTATACTACCATGCTGCCATTTTGGGATCTGCTGTGACATCCCAATATTTTGTGCCGCTGGCTGAGAGTCGTCTGGAAGGACGTTTTTAAACCATGAAGGGCACACTGGGTTTGTGAGTGTGCAGTTCTGTGTGTGTGTGTGTGTGTGTGTGTGTGTGTGTGTGTGTGTCTGTGTGTGTGTGTGTGTGTGTGTGTTCTGTCTGCAGGACTGTGTTCATATGTAATGTGAGAGTTTAAAGGAGTGTGTTGATGACGATCGCTTGTTGGCCATCATAGTGTGGTTTGATGGAGCAGATGCTTTTATTCTCTTTCTCCTTTCATGTCTGGCTCTCTCGTCAATATGTGTGTGTGTGTGTGTGTGTGTGTGTGTGTGTGTGTGTGTGTGTGTGTGTGTGTGTGTGTGTGTGTGTGTGTGTGTGTGTGTGTGTGTGTGTGTGTGTGTGTGTGTGTGTGTCATTATCCTAATTAAAATCAGGATCATAATCATTTTGGACTATAAAAGCAATTTCTGGTCTCTATTTCTGAACAAACTCTTTTTTTTTCCTTCCCCAGACATGTGCTATGAGGTGATATAGCTAGCTTTCTGTCTGTGTCTCTGTAAATATACGGTATGTTAGCCAGGGCAAATCTCCAAAGCTGTTCAATACAGTATTTGGAAACTCGACCAACACATCAATCATAGTCAAACGTGGTTCCTTATGTTTCTTGGTGTGGGGGCAATATTGGATTTGGAGTTTTTGTCGGTTTGTCATACACATTCAACAAACACATTCGTTCATAAATATCAGCCGCACCGGAGAGGAGCCTTTTACTCTTTAGATGAATTGGCAACAATACCTATTATTAAGGAAATAGTGAGGATAATTTCCACGAGCTCCGGTGGAAATCGCACTGGTGGATCATAGGCAGACTAACGGTAATCCCTGCTTGTCCCTCTGTTTGTTCACAGAGAATTTTATTTTTTCACAGCTTGCATTTTATCATTTCATGGTGAATAAACTGAATGTGTTTCCTGCCAATCATGTGGCACCTTGCCCATACAATAAAATGTAAGCATATTGTCGGAACACAGTTTATAAACAGATCCGCGTCTTCTTTTTGGGTGCACATATTAGAAATAGAGTGTGTGTAAGTCATTTTCCAGGGGTCAGAAGCCACGGCAATACATTTGCTGCTGTAAGCCTCACAAATGGCAAGGTTTGTGACTTTTTGCATACTTTCTATCAAGAATTTGGGACTGAAATCTGAAAATGCCAAAATGTCAAACCTACTGCTTCTTTGTTCTGATGTTTAAATCCCCTGAAGGGGATGTATTGTAATTGTCAGTGTTCTTGTGTTCGTCCGTCCGTCAGTCCGTTAGTCCACCAAATATCTTCGCAACTGTTGCAGATAGAAAGATGAAACAAAAAGCAGATTACTCGGGCGGCAAAGGGGATGAACATGGGATGCTGACCTTGACCTTGAGAAAACTGGGTAAAGGTCAAATTTCAACTTTTGTACACTCAGGAACTGGATAAGATAGAAAGACGGGGAAAAGGCCAGTGTGAGTAAGACCATAGATCAAAGTTTCTGCTTTGATCTACCTACGTTTGATTTACCCTGACCTATGAAAGTAGGTCAGAGTAAAATTTTAAATTCTGGAGTGTCGCGGGATGTTACAATCTCTGACTGCATTGGTTCTAGTTAATATTATTTTGTTTTTTGTTGTTGTTGTTTTTAAATAATATAAGTACCAATAATCTGTACAAAAATATCATCTTCTGTGAGCCTTGGATTTTGAATTGGAGACTTGTGCTTTATTCTCGTACATAAATAACTATTTAACGGTAATGAGCATATTCATGAATTATGTAAACTATTATTAGTGATAGAAACTCAGATTTTTTTAGATATCCATTTCTGGAGATTTTGCCGCCACTGGACTCCAGCTTAGTCTGAGAGGAGCTTGGACATCCCTGCTGGAAGGTCACACTGTCTAATCATTATTTTTATTGTTATGTCATTTCTACATTGTGTAGAAATGGTTGATAAATTGAATATTATATCTAAATATCTCAGAAAATTACAGCCCCCAGGAGTAAATGTGCATTTTTACCGTTGCTCTGTATAAAAAAAATGTTTTCAGACAGTCATAATATTGAGTGAGAATTTCATTTGTGTGTGTGTCTTGTGTGTGTGTGTGTGTGTGTGTGTGTGCGTGTTTGCATGCGTGCGTACGTGCATGTGTGTGTGTGTGTGTGTGTGTTATACAGGATTGAACACCTTAGCCTGAACATGGCCATGCAGCTACTCGTGGGAGTCCCTCTAGAAATGGTTCATGGAGCCCTGCGGATCGGACTGGTCTACTTGTGTGGTGTCCTGGCAGGTAGGCTGTCTCTCTCTCTCTCTCTCTCTCTCACACACACACGCACGCACGCACACACACACACACACACACACACACACACACAAACACACATTTGTTTTTAAATTTTGAAAGCAAGTCAATATTCTCCTGATTGTAGAAGAGGAATGAGGTGGAATGCTCTGCTCTGTTCTTGATTGGATGATGCTAGTGTGCCAATGCTCTGCTTCCATTAATCTAAAGTTGACCTGTTTGATTGATTTAACTACTTTTAATAACTTTTAAAAAATGTCATTTTCCCCTACATTTGTAATGTTATAGCATCTGGGTCTCAGTGGAGCACTGGCCAGGCAGAAGCCTTGCATTCCCCTTCCTTTCATCCACATAAACACTTTCAAACGCATTGCGCCGTTTTTCCATCTGCTTGCTGTGAGGTATTCATATATTCAATTATCAGGTCACAACAAGTGTGATGGTGTATACTGTTCAATGGGAAAAATTTGTATGTGTGTGTGTGTGTGAGGCAAGCAGGGGACAGATGGCCCTGTTCTTTCTGTGTTCCACTCAGACACGTTGGGGTGTAGGGGGGCTGTCAGTGCCCTGTCAAAGCCCTAGAATCCCCCCCCTCAACAGTGTACAATAGGGCAGAGTGGAGAGAGTCATCTCAAATGGAGCTCGATCATTGAATACACACAGTCAGTGGAATCTTAAGGGAGAATGAGTGAGGTGGGAATGGGCAGGAAGATGGATTAGTGTTCATAAAGATGAGGGGGTTTGGTGAGGGGAACAGGATATGACAAACCGAGGACAAAGTGGGCGAGAGATTTAAGTCGAATTAACTGAACCTCTATAAATTAGAAAGAAAAGGCGTGTGTGTGTGTGTGTGTGTATATATATATGTGTGTGTGTGTGTGTGATCATGATGCACTTCGATCTAAACCTTTTACCTAAATTAAATAAAATAATTAGCTGCTGCTTTTGCTTCAAGACAACCGACAGTCAATTATTAACCTCCTTTTTGAGATGACGGTTTGAGATTTTTGGGGAATACAAACTTGATTTTGGATGTCAGGGTGGATAGTACTGTGATGTCACAGCTAGAAGGTTTTGGGTTCAAGTCGTTTGTGTGCGGAGTTTGTATGTTGTCTGTGTGGGTTCTCTCTCTGGGTTCTCCGGAAAAGTGTGTGAGAAGATGAATGAATGATTGAACAAACTAGATGTTTTCTGCGTGTGTGTGAGAGAGAAAACCACAAATTTTGTTTTGAAAATATTGTTCTTTTTCTCTATCTCTGAGTGTTATGTGTGCCGTTGTGCCTGTCTCTCCCTCTCTGTGTTTCTGTGTGTGTGCGTGTGTGTGTGTGTGTGTGTGTATGAATGTGTAAATTTATGTGTATGTGGGAGCTTGTCTGTTTATGCAGACACACGCACGTACACACACGCACACGCACACACACACACACACACACACACACACACACACACACACACACACACACACACTCATGCATGCATTTTCTGGTTTAATTAAATATCGACCAGCAGCAGAAGAGGGGATGCATGCTCTGTTTGTGTTGGTGTTGATGTTTGAACTCGTTTTGACTGCCCGGCAGCAGGATTGACAATGAAATTCTCAGAATATCTACATTTTAGCAATATCGGATATATGATTAAGGATTTAATTTAATGGTTTTAAGTTACACTTAAGTTTGAGGTTTAATCCAGACTCACCAACAGGAGAATCTCCGCAGAATGTGCCACCAGACAATCAGAGGAATAAAACTGGTTTAATTCTTTGGTTAGTCTGACCCAGGTGAAATGGTAATGTCAGGCATTTACAGTCCTTTTTTATACCGTTCTGATGATTTTTTTGATTTTTAGAAATGCAAATCTTAATGATTTTGTTATTGACAGGGATTAAAGTGAGCCTGAACAGTGTTTTAAAGGTTTTATAATATCTTGTGGTTACAAGCTCAACGGTTTTGTGGTTAGTGTAATTTGCTCTCACTCATGTTGACCTCTGATTTTTCATTACCTTTTATTGATTTAAATATTGATAAAGTAATTGATCAATCCTCATTAATCACATACTCCTGCACTGTGAGCTCAGGAGTAGGGATGCATTTAGTCAGTGGTTTCCAAAGTATGGCCCACGGGCCAACTACTGCCTATGTTACGTTTTTAATTGGCCTGCAGCAAACTATAATAAAATAATGGAATAAGGCCTGTTTGCTAACTTTTAACTGAGTTGTAGTTCTTAGTTTCAACACTTGTGGGACCACCCTTAATCTTTGAAGACTTCAAATCCACATCCGGGCCAGAGGTCATGAGTTATGCTGAAGCCACTCTTTGCTGGCTAGGGGCAAAAATGTGGGGACGAATCGCAGGTTCATCGCAGGGCCACACAGAACGACAGACAACCACTCAGTATCACATTCATACCTACTGACCATTTTTGGAGTGACCAAAAATGGTCATTATGGGCTCATACACACAGACAGACGTGAATTGTACATTATATGTCTACCTATGACAGAGGAGTTCAAGGTGGAGGTGGGACTGCATCAGGGATCAGCTCTGAGCCCCTTCTTGTTCGCTACGGTGATGGACAGGCTGACAGACGAGGTTAGACAGGAATCTCCATGGACTATGATGTTTGCAGATGACATTGTGATCTGCAGTGAGAGCAGGGAACAGGTGGAGGAGAAGCTGGAGAGGTGGAGGTTTGTCCTGGAAAGGAGAGGAATGAAGGTTAGCCGCAGTAAGACAGAGTACATGTGTGTGAATGAGAGGGACCCAAGTGGAAGAGTGAGGTTACAGGGAGAAGAGATCAAGAAGGTGGAGGATTTGAGGTACTTAGGGTCAACAGTCCAGAGCAATGGAGAGTGTGGAAAAGAGGTGAAGAAGCGTGTCCAGGCAGGATGGAACAGGTGGAGGAAAGTGTCAGGTGTGATGTGTGATAGAAGAGTTTCAGCTAAAATGAAAGGAAAGGTGTACAAAACTGTGGTGAGACCAGCAATGTTGTTTGGTCTAGAGACAGTGTCACTGAGGAAAAGACAGGAGACAGAGCTGGAGGTAGCAGAGATGAAGATGCTGAGGTTCTCTCTGGGAGTGACCAGGAAGGATAGGATCAGGAATGAGTACATCAGAGGGACAGCACATGTTAGAGGTTTTGGAGATAAAGTCAGAGAGGCCAGACTGAGATGGTTTGGACATGTCCAGAGGAGAGATAGTGAATATATTGGTAGAAGGATGCTGAGTTCTGAAGGCCTAGAGGAAGACCAAAGAGGAGGTTTATGGATGTAATGAGGGAAGACATGAAGGTAGTTGGTGTGAGAGAAGAGGATGCAGAAGACAGGGTTAGATGGAGGCAATTGATTCGCTGTGGCGACCCCTGAAGGGAAAAGCCCAAAGGAGAAGAAGAAGATGTCTACCTGCAGTGAGGGTTTTTTTGTTACAAAGTACAGTAATAACATAAGTCTAGACTGCATGTTTGTATTTGTTTTGCTGCTGTTTTATTTTTCAAAAAGTATCTTGAATCTTGTCAGTTAATTCACAAATATACATTTAGTCTATGTAGGATATATTTAGAGTAATTACTCAGTAAGTCAAATAAACTTATGTTAATCTAAGATAAATATTGCACATCGTTGTGTAAGACACACAATTAACCTGCCAGCCTTTGAAGAATTACAATAACAGTGAACAGAGAGGGGCTCAGCTGGCACATGCTGGAGTAAAGGCAGAGTTCAGAGGTCAAGTAATGACAGACGACGACAGGGATCGATGACCCTTCTAGGACACATGCTGCCGCTTTATGGAAACAATGGACACACAAGCCCCCATGTCGTATGTTGTTGCATGTATGGACTGCAGACAATTACTCAGACACAATGACATATATGATCTGTCTGTACAAGGAGCTTGAAACTGAATCTACAGCAGATAAGAACAAAACAGAGCAACACAGGTGGATCTGTCCTGATCGAGGGGTCTCATTTTTAAACATTGCACATACACAATTTGATTCACTGCTGAGCCACTTCCTATACTAAAAAGGTGATATGTGCAGTATGATGATGTACTGACTCCCTTTTTTCTCATGGGAAGGTAGTAGGTGAATGAAACCACCAGCAAATGCATAATCAAGATCATTATATTTCACACATATTAATATATTCCAGAAATGTCCGTTGTTGTAATATGTTGTAACATCACACGTATGTTGATCTGAAAATAGAGTACTGGAATCCAGCAACCCAATTCGAATATACACATTAGAATTATAAATAAGTTCATTAAAAAAAAAAATCACATTGCTGGGGTGTCAGATTGCTGGAAAACAAAAAAAAGAGTGTATTTTGCATAATATGAGACCTCTGATTCAGAATGTGTTCAGCGGTACTGAAAATTTATAAAACTGGTATGAAAAGGTTTGTGGTTCAAGTGACTTAGCAGCATCGTACCAAAGTCATCAGACATACTGTCATGATACAGTGCAGTTGTTCCAAGTACATAAATTTCTATTCTCATATAGTCATAGTCATAGTTTGTCCTACTCTTATACTGTGTAAGCATATGTACATTTATGTATCATGGAAGTAAGATGTACTTGGTACATGGTAGAGTTGGTAGAATGATGGTGGATGAACACAGAAGGAAAGTATGAAGTCCTTCATCAACAACTTCATGCACTCTCTCACACAGCGTGGGCAGTTGTGTCTCATAAACTTTGCATGAATAATGTACACACAGGTCAGCGCCATGGAGACAAGGAAAGGAAACAATAATCTGCATGGAGAGAAAGGGTAAAGAAAGACAAGTGAGACAGAGAGAAAATGAGAGTTTTTATTGGTCTAATTTGATACTCCAACTAATATCCTTTCTCTCTGCTTTTACCAGATTACTTCCACCAAGACTGCACTGAGAGCACATTCCCTCTGTCCCCACATTTAAACTTAGAAATGCTCAAATTGAAATTTCAATACAAGTGTTTGTTTTTTTCTATTCACATCCATATGTAAATGTATTTGGCAAAGAGATTATGTTTCTACCTGTGTGTGTTTTATTGGTGGTGAGTTGGTTTGTCAACAGAATTGAACAAACCAACTGGATGGATTTCCATTAAATTTGTGGTAGGATTGGTCTGCTCTGGGGTCAGGAAAGACCATTTGATTTCAGTGTGGACCCAGATACAGGGGATAATCCAAAAACATAATGCACACTAAATACAACATGCGTAAAGGAACTGTTCTGGTACTGATAAACTCCCATGATCTTCATTGGCCAAGTGAGTTTCACCTGTTGGCAAGGATGACAATTTATCATTTTATTCCAAGTAGCACAATGTGGTTTTAATCAACAGTATGAAAGCTGCTGTGGCTCACATGAGTTGGTCATGTCACAGGCATTAAACCTCCCTTTAACTTATTACCTTCATATCATTTTCAGCAGCAGGCAACTATAGCAAAGTAAAGTTCAAATGACACCCACACTGCCCATCACCACAAAGATAGCTTTTAGCTTGTGAATATAATGGAGCATTTAGCAGCTAAATAGTCCACTATTTCATGGGGTGGGTGAAGACAGTCAGAGTGGAACTTATAATCATCAGGTCACAGAAATGCCTCCAAAAGGATGATAATGTTGCTTGGTGTATAAGGCTGAAGTTATTCGCTAACACGTATTGTCATGTTGTGGAAAAATCACCATCCAGGGTACTTTATTGGTTTTTCTAGATATCGATAAATATGATGTTATTTGTTTGCCGTACCAATAGAAAGCTCCGTTGTTATCATTGCAGGGTCTCTGGCAGTATCTGTCACCGATATGACAGCTCCAGTGGTCGGGTCATCTGGGGGAGTGTACGCTCTGGTTTCTGCACATTTAGCAAATGTTGTTATGGTAAGTATATGTGCAGTAGTTTATCTATAAATGCCTATACATTATTCACCATCATCATTACACTGTCATGTCCATGTATCTGTGCAAATGCCCATCCTGGAGCACAAAGCTTTCAGGTGAATCTGAATTATATGCAAAAGAGTATTCATGGTGCACCCACCCCAGATCCTCTAAAGCATTTGTGGGGTCATGTTGGAGGAAAAATCCCTCGACCTTCTCAGTCAGGAAATCAAATTATCTGTTGCAGCAAGAGGACCATGCAGTTCAGAGAGTCTGTGTGGTCTCTTAAAATTGATGTGAACTGATATAGAGGGTGAGCTCTTATGTCATTTATGTCCGTGTGTGTGTGCGTGCATGTATGCGTGTGTGCATCTGTGTACATGCGCGCATATGTGAGTGTGTGTATGCACGTAAAATGTGTTCTATCTCCATGATCAGAATCTGACAATGCCTTCATGGATTGTTAATCTTTACCTTCTTTGTCTTTCTGTAGAACTGGTCAGGAATGAAATGTCAGTTTAAGTTGTTTCGGATGGCCATGGCCCTGGTGTGCAGTAAGTTTCAATTCAGCCATCACAGTCCTCCTTCACCTCACCTGAGGAACAGTTTAACTTGATAAATCTGTTAGATACTTTTTAATCACCAGACTTAAACTTTGCAGCAAATGTCGTGTGTTAGAGGGATTCCAAATGTACAAATGGAATCACAAAGTAAGTTCTGTTTTACACAATCCTGAGTTTCCACCATAATGTCTGATGGAAGCTTTTCTACTTTTGTTTTATTTCAGATTGTTAGTGATTCTTCCTGACCCGTGTTGAAAGTTGAAGAAACAGAACTATCATTTATCAACACAACATTGCATTAATTTAAAAATGAAATGCTGTGCACACAGCATATGTGTCAGAATGGACTAAATACCACATTGCAATGAAGGATAGGCTCATATGTCATTATGAACCTATCCTTGTTAGTCTTCTACAATGAAACCGATTATTTTATGACAAGTTTAATACATGCAGTAGTTGCCAAGCATTTTCCTAAAACTTGCTAAAATTGTGTTTCTTTCTCCTTCTGTCTGCTCACAGTGAGTGTAGAGTTTGGTCGGGCAGTATGGCTTCGGTTTTACCCTCCGGCCTTTCCTCCATGCCCCAATCCCAGTTTTGTAGCTCACCTAGGAGGGGTGGCGGTTGGCCTGACGCTGGGTGTGGTGGTCCTCCAGAACTATGAGCAGCGACTCCAGGAGCAATCCTTGTTTTGGATCTTCTTCTTTGTCTACTCCTTATTTGTGCTTTGTGCTGTCTTCTGGAACATCTTTGCTTACAGCTTGCTCGATGTTCGACTGCCTCCACCACCGTGAAATGCTTACTAGAGGTAGACAAGACAATTTATCCCTGTTACATCATTTCTAGATGCTTGGCTGCTTGGCTGCCTGGCTGCGGGAGTAAGCTCAGCTTTCATATCCTGAGCCTTGGGATGACAAGTCATCTGACAACCACCTTCTGCTCACACCCAGCACTTTGATGTGGGGAGGAAACCTGACATGCAGGAGGCATTGGTGATGCTCTCATCGCATCTTTCCCTGCCAAATGGTACCTTACCATCAATCCCACTCAGCATGCAAGCTAATTTCCACCTACAGTATCTACTATTAATGGATAATTCTCCAGATTAACAGACAGTTAGACTTGTCCACATGCCACCGTCTGCTACCTTCCCCTCAAATCAGCCGTGCCTTCTCATGGAGACATCCGTCTGTCGAAAGTTTTTTTCTATACAGTGGCCTCTTGTAAGGGCAGCAGCAGTACAACCCGGCAGTAAAACTGATTTAAAACTGAGAAAACCATGTACTGTAGTCTGCCTGTGTCCTTATCAACACAAAATGAAGATTAGTATATGGGAATTTAGGATTAGTTAGTTTTTTGTTGGTGTGCCAGCAGCTCATACACATAGAGGTCAAAGCAGACAGCAGAATATTATATTATACGTAAAGGCTTCAACTACATTCAATATTTAATGAGAGTTACCGGTAACCATTGAAATAAAGTGTGGATTACTATTAAGTGTTGCCTTCAAGTATTCTACAGAAGGATTTATCTAACTTTAGCTCTATTTTAACCTCAAAATTGTGTCACTGACCTTTTTGTGTACCATTGTGTTCCGATTGGAAGTGCCATTCAGACTTTAAGCTTTCAACAGTAATACCAAAACATTGCGAGGAGCACAAGGGGAAAAGGACATCCCCTGACCATAACCACTTTTGTGTCAGAAGAATTTAAGAAATAATATTGTCACAGAAAATGTTTGTGATGTCTAAAAAAAATTGTCATTGACTGATGCTTTTTCCAATGCTAGAGAGTTATAAAAGAGGCAGGTGTTCATTCAGTGGTGGTGAATTAAGGTTTCGGGGTATTAGACCAGTGTCACATTGAGCATATAACTTGATTACTTACATTGTTTTTCTCATTAACAAAAGAGCACACAAGTTTGGCTTTGACTACAGTACATCTGCGCTGGGGAGACAGGAGTAAATCAATGCTCTCGCATTAGTTATGTCACAGCTGAAATTTTTAGTTGCTTCAACAAGGATAGAAAATGACCCCAGCCCTGAGCTGTTAGTACAAACTTTACTGTTATTTAACCTGAAGTTACAGTTGTAACTACTTCACACAAACATTAAAATGTAATGTAATGATGTTTGAATTGTTTGATTGCTCTGCCTTTGTGATATAATAGTGACAGTTTGTTATTTATGAGAGGGTAGGGGAATGGCATCAAATTATTTTTGAAGCACTGGGGAGGGACTTATATTTTTTATATTTTACACGTTAAAATTTGGTGGTATCTTCTATTTATGCATCTCATTATACAATAGACATTTTACACTGTTTGGCAGCTGAATGAATTTAATTTTTTTATTTTCCTTGCATGTAATGAGAGTGAGAGAAAGAAGTCAACAGTTAACACAGCAACAGTGAGCATGATGCCAAAATTGTGGATCCCTCCAGCAGCTGCTGTTGGCAACCACTGCTTTATCCCTGAATGTTTCTGGCCCATCTCTGGTCCTCAGAGCTGGAAGAGAAAAACTTTTAGGGACTGTTCAGAGACACAGGAAAATGGGGTGCTACATACAGTATAAGGCACACAATATATGCCAAGTAGCAGTGAAGTTTTCAGTGTGTGGAGTTGTTTCCGGTGATTTTTGACACCTTTTAGTGGACAGATTGGACCTTAATGCAAACTGCAGGGAACACAAACAGCTCAGTGTGTGAGGCTTATTCAGGAATGGTTCATGCACGGCCCTAACATCACAAACCAATTTTATTTTTACATTTCCTTTGCTGATCTCTTGAAATGTCCATCAAAATTTAGCAAGTGATGTCAGGTATTAAACATGTTAAATGAATGGTTGAATCTTATAATAGTGTTGGTCAAGAGTCACTGGATATGTTTCAGATTCCTCAGAAACATCAGTCTTGATGTCCACAGCTGGCTGTGTCAGATTTGTTCCTGCAATGTATTTAACACCTGCATCTAAAAACTCAAGTCCATCTTGAAACCAAGTTATGTGCACATGTATGCATGGTCAAAGCCGCTGTGGTTCTGGTCAGGATCTGATTGCAATTAATGTGTTCTGCTAGACATCTGCATAGGTCAGCTGTAATACACTGCTTCCAGGTTTATACAGTGGAATTGTTTGTAATAAAGCAGCCCTTGCGGGTGAAATCCATCGGTGTTCAGCATGTTTTATTCAATGCTTGTTTTCTAAGGGAATTTGCGTTTTGTTTAAACATATATCTGCATCTTTGTTGATGACTTTCACGCTCCGTTTTCTCATATTATGGATGTAAAAAAAAAGGATTGTGAACTGGGATGTGTAACAGTCTTTCAAAAATCCCAGACTGAATGCCAAATGCATAAATCACACCTAGGCATAAAGGCGTATCACCAAATTGGTATTTCTGCCTTGCGGTCTCCATCAAGTGGACAGTGAAGGCACATACATTTGTCTAGATGTCTGAGTCAGACACCCTTCCCCCCCTCTGGGATCCACCACCTTGCAGCTGAAGCAACACACATGAACACAGTTTTATTCCTCTCTGAGGAAAAACCTGGACAGTTTGTTATGAATGTTATTAAGCAACATTAAACAGCTGATGGAATGCTTTTGGAAATCATGAAACCGCAGACTTACTCATGAACAGAAAAGGATATCCCTGAAATGCCATACCTGACACCTTTTTTGACAAGTCAAGAGTTCTGGTGTAGAATGAGTGTCTGGACTCCTTGCAGACAAGTAGCACTCAACACACAAGTCTCTGTGGTTACAAATAGTGATTAGTACCCAGAATAATCATTAGCATGATACTCCAAAGCAATATTTTTAGATACCACATATATTTAGCAATGGGAGATATTTCTAGTCCCCTCAAACACAGCCTTTAGCATCTTTTACAACAAGGAGCCATTCCACCTATGATCAAAAAATACTAAGAAGAATGTGCACTTTCTACAGTCCATACAGTTTAAAAAACCCCATGATCAAAGACATGAGTGAAAGGTGAGTGACATACGAGATGATCATTTGGTCAATTCTATAAAACCTAATCCCTTCTCATTGAGCATGTACCACAGTTCTGATCGACTGTGCCCCAATAAAATCTCAAAATAGAAGTAGATCAATTTTAAAAATAATAGTGAAAAAAGAGAAATTTAAATCCACAATTTTATTGCAATGTGAAATTTACCCAAAATATGATCTTTGGTGTGCTCAGGTTTTGAGCGCAAACATCAGAGGTAATGTACTTGTCTACTTTTAAACTGCATTAGGTTTTGTTTTATTTGCATATTCATGGGATGGCAATCATCATAAACATGTTGAAGAAGTTCACAATATGTTGAAACAAACATTCTACCTCAGCCAGTTGTTTTGTTCCAGTAGCAGCAGCTCTGCTGTTAAGTGGTCAAAAGCACAGGAGCATCTCATAGATGCAGCCCTCTGTACAGCATGGAACGGCTTACTGTCGCCCTCTGGTGACGAGGAGGCCGCACTGAAGATATTACAGATATACTGCAATATCGTGGCGTCCACAGCCATTAATTTACAGCGCTGGTTTAAAAATTTAACTTGACTCATTTGCTTTCAAACATCCAGTGTCAGCTGATATCTTGCAGCTACCCAGATTAAAGTATTCTCCCACAGGATGGAATAAAGAAGACGACCATTTACCTGTCTGTTTCCAAATCTCGCGGCATTCCAGTGATATGACGTAGACGTTCCTGTTCTCGCGAGATCCTCCCATCCACTATAACTTCCTCCACCGCAGCGCCATTTTCGGCGTTGTCACAGAAGTAATAGCATGCTGTTATCGAACAGATAATAAGACTATTTTTGTGTTTTACGGCCTATTTTTCGATATTCCTTAAATATGGGGCGAAAAAAGAAGAAGCAGATGAAGCCATGGTGCTGGTATCCTTTTGACTGGAAAGCAAAATGGCTACGGAGAAATGATGAGGCTTCGCGTTAGCTTGACAAAAGGAAGGGCCGTGCTTTTATCGCTAACGGAGCGTTAGCTTCTCGGTCGGGCTGTTATCCGCACTGAATTTTGAATTAATACCTGATGTATGGATAGTGTTTACTTCGAATGTATCACAGTTGTGGATTAGACTGAGTACACATGGTAAAAAAGGAAAATATAACCAATGTTGTTTGTGGTTTGATGCTAATAGACAGTATTTATTTAACGGATTAACGAATCGGGCCACGGCTAATGACTGAAGCCTGAAGGCCTCACAACTTGCGCCGACTTATCGATCACAAAATATCCTTGACATCCCATTAAAGGTACTGTAATCGGGATTTTGATGACGAAAAGATCCTCATTCAGCATCAGAAGGCGAAGCATTTCAAATGTCACATTTGCCACAAGAAGCTCTACACTGGTCCGGGTTTGGCTATTCATTGCATGCAGGTAGATTATTTAACCAGCAGCTTTAAAACTCATGGATCCCAGTTGATGAATGTCGGGCGTGTTTTAACAATATGCCGTTGCTTGCATTGATTTTTTTTTTTTTAGGTACACAAGGAAACTATTGATAGTGTTCCAAATGCAATTCCTGGAAGAACAGACATTGAGTTAGAGATCTATGGAATGGAGGGGATTCCGGAGAAGGACATGCAGGAGAGACGGAGGACATTAGAACAGAAGTCACAAGGTTTGTATCCTTGCTAGATATTTTCAGTTCAAGAAACACTGCAGTGGTTTAATTGTTTTTTTTATTGTAATCTATTCTGTGTATGAAAGGATGCATATTAAAGGGACTTTTCCCAGTGTAAATCCAGTGCCGCAATACTAATCATTGTAATGACATTGTTTCTGAGGGCGAGACATCATAGGGACCGTGTAGGTTGTAATCCATGCAGCGTCACCAACCTCCGCTACAGTGGGAACCCAGATCGTCTCCCATGAAGTCCCTCAAATGCATACTTTCTGACAAACATTACCACTAAAGTCTGAATTGGATCAGGGGATGTAGTTGAAATAAATAAAGGATTAGTCAAATGTGCTCATTTGTTTTGACATCGGTGCTATGTTTAGTTTTAAAATAATTCCTTTTTCAGAGAGTCAAAAGAAAAAATCAAACAATCAGGATGACTCGGATGAAGATGACGATGACGATGATGAAGCAGGGCCTTCAATACCACAAGCTTCTGCGGTCCAGCCCCAGTCTGGTTACGCTGCTCCAATGGCCCAGCTTGGGATGCCTCCTGTGGCTGGAGCACCCGGGATGCACCATGGAGGATATCAAGGCAAGGGTCTATAACAGTAATAATAAACACTGGATCAGCTTTACACAAGCTCAAAGTGCACTACAGTACCCTATAGTCTTAAAGAAGTGTTGAAAGATGTAATTTTGATGTGGTACAGCAGTAAAAAAAAAAACCCAGACACAAAATAAATTTAATATGTGGTCTTTAATTTGTGTTGATGCCTTTTGTCAAATGTTGGTTAAATTAACATATCTTCTACTATGTTACAGGAATGCCTCCTATAATGCCAGGCGTCCCTCCTATGATGCACGGCATGCCTCCTGCCATGCATGGAATGCCGCCAGGGTGAGAGTTTTTTCATTTTATGAAGAACTCAAACTTTTTCATGTTCATGGATAATTTTACTAATATATTGAACTTATTGGTCTCATTTCCTACTGCAGTATGATGCCAATGGGTGGAATGATGCCTCCCATGATGCCAGGCATGCCTGGTTTACCCCCTGGTGAGTTTTAGTAGAGTTTTTGGTTACAATTTTTAAAATCCATTTTACATTAACAAAGTAATATTTTGTTATTAACGTAGAAATAGTCTTTTTCCAACTGTACAAATAAAAATCTGACAAACCATTGATGGTTTGAATAGCTTAAAAATTCAAACCCATATAGTGAGAATTACCTTGTTTATTTGATTATTATAACACAAACACCACTAAAATTATGTGTTTTCAATATATGGTAAAACAGTTACATGTTGGGTTGATTGTTTAGGGATGCCACCTCACATGGCCCCAAGGCCAGGGATGCCCCATATGGCTCCAGCCCCCACAGCAGGAGCTATACCCAGTCGCCAAGCAGCACCAGTGGCCCAGCCTGCTGTCACCAAACCATTGTTCCCCAGCGCAGCACAGGTGGGGGTATCAGCCAGCACAAAAACATTTTAGGAAATTGAAATGGTGTTTTTGAAAGTCAAATATCTTGTAGGATCTTATAGGATTTTATCAACATTGCACACAGTGGCACACATTTTGGATTTGCCACACCTCTGGGTCGTGATATTCATTTCCTTCTTTTAGTCAGATGTTCCTGTTTTGTCTTTCGCGCAACCTCATTTAGTGATCTTTCAGACCAGTCGCAATAATTTCTAGAATATTTTGTTCTCTTAATTTGGATAGATTTTTCAGACATGTTGCATTCCAATGCTGTGATCTCCTTTCCGTCATGCTGCAGATGGGCTCTGGTGTTCATAGCAGCACAGCAGCCGTTTCTTCTCCACCTGCAGACCTTCAGTCTGTCTCCTCCCAGCCTCTCTTTCCTAACACATCACAAGTATGCTCACAGACACGACTTTGACTTGGAGTATATGGCGGCTGCATGTTGCCTATTTATTAGTGATGCTTGTAGATTCCGAAGTTGTAAAATAGGGTGTATTTGTTTTGTAAGGCTACTCGTGCATCAAAACAATTATATTTACCATGATGTTGGTGTCAGAGTGTAACCATCTCTGACATAAATAGCATACTCTTTGTCTGTGAGCTTTATTTCAGTGCATGTGCTTCAGTTAACACAGAATGGTGCTTGGTGCATAGCAGTGGTGCAAAAAGGCTCCTAACTTTGTGAAGCATGAATTCTGGAATCTACTGATTTGCTTTGAAATAACTGAAAAACACTGTCAGCTTCCTCCTCAGTCTGAATTCTAAATAGTTATACTTTTCAGGATCTGAATTTCATCAAAGAAGTGACTGACTGCTGGATTGACATTCTTGAACCAATTTCATGCAGATTTAGCATGTGGACAGTGTACCTGTAAAGTGGTTGACAAAACTTTTTTCTGATGGAACCTTATTGACAAATCAAATGGATTCATGGTTTCCAATTTTTTAAGTAGATCTTATTTGACCTGATTCAGTGACTACATTTTTAATTTTTGAAACTTCAGTGTCACTGGTTAATTTTTAAAATAACAAATAGTTACAGGCAGGAGTATAAATAATATTAACAATTTAGTAGAATACGTTTTTGGGGTCTTGGAAGCTACAGTTTGTACTTTGTTTTATTTTATTTATTTTACCTGTCAGTTACTCTTGTTGTGTGTTTACACAGGCCCAGCAGAACACTTCAGGACCTGCTGCCTCCAACTCCCATAGTACGCCTTCTGCCTCCGACCCTCCAAAAGCCACTTTTCCGGCCTACACCCAGTCCTCTGTCTCTTCTTCCTCTTCCACTTCTGCTTCTTCTAACTCTTCTAGCAGCACTGTGGCCAAGCCCCCAGCCACAGTGAGCAATAAACCTGCCACCCTCACCACCACGAGTGCAACTAGTAAGTTGATCCACCCTGATGAGGATATCTCACTGGTAAGTTGCTTGAGCTTTCTGTTATTTCCTTTTCACAGTAAGTAATTGACTGATATATACAATAGTACTTGTAATGAGGAATGACTTAGCAGTAGCATAATTTGAGCCTCAGTCTATTTTTTAGTATAAATATGGAATGATGTGTTAATGCAGCACTTGCTTTCTGTCAAATGGATTTAAGTTGTAAGATCTTATACTCGGTAGTTTCTCTTTTGTGGTTAAGTTGAAGGGAGATTCTGAACTTAATACCTTCAGTGTGAAATCAGGGCTCACCAACATTGGTACCCAATTCTTTGTCTTTCTTTTTGTGAGTGGTTATTATGTGCTATTATTTTTAGTCTGAGTGTTTGCTGTGTGTGTTGTCCCCTCCCTCAGGAAGAGATGAAGGCTCAGTTGCCTCGCTACCAGCGTCTCGTACCCAGGCCCGGCCAGGCCCATGTGGCTGCTCCACCGGTGACAGCTGTGGGCAGCATAATGCCCCCACAGCAAGGCATGCCACCGCAGCAGCCTGGAATGAGGCATCCCATGCATGGTAGGAAACACTTGTTAGAAAAAAATACCATGGTTCTCTTCAAATGGGTCTTGAAGCTGGGTGATGCGCCGCCATAAAATCTGTTAGCAACACAATCATTCTACTAAGAAAGCATGTTTACACTGTAATTAAATTTTAAATTAAAATAAATTTATTTTCAATGAACAAATGAAAATGAGCCCCAATACTTGTTGAATTGCAGCATCAGCACACTGCTCTTCCTGTGCTCTCTGCAGGTCAGTATGGTGCTCCTCCACAGGGCATGCCAAGCTACATGCCTGGAGGAATGCCACCATATGGGCAGGGACCTCCTATGGTGCCCCCTTACCAGGGAGGCCCTCCCATGGGTATAAGGCCGCCCGCCATGTCTCCAGCTGGACGCTACTGAAGCAGCAAAGCAGCCACCACATTAGGTTTGAGGTTAACACCTTTCTATCATCCTTGTGCTTTTTGAAAGCTAGCTGCAAGACAAGAGCTGTCAGACCAGTGGTGGTGAAGACCAACATTTATTTGTTAGAGCATGTGGACATTTAATGTTACATTATTGGAAAACAGCCAAACGCAACATGAATTCCTGACAGTTTATTTGTTGTTATTTGATTACATGTGAGGATATTTTTTTCCCCATAGGTTTCACTCAGGTTAATAGAAGTGAAGTGTGTTAAAATGATTCATAATTCTGTTGAAGCTGCTGGAGTAACATGAACGTACCAACCCCTTACAAAGGCAAGTTTCTCTTGTAAACATAAGTTTTTTTGTTTTTTTTCTTTATTATTATTTTTGGTAGATTGATTGAGGCCCTCACAGCATGCTTAGGTGCTGTTGGACTTGCGTCCCCAACTTTGGTTGGTGAGGGTCTCAGTGATAAAGATGATTCCAACCAAGTAGTGTTATCAATTCATGACTCATGAGTCAATAGCTTTATTCTTATTTCAGGTTTGTTTTTAATGTTTCTTGGTAAAAAGGGTACCTGTATGCATCCTTTGTAATGTTTTATGGGACTGTTGTAATAAAATTCATCTTGAAATCCATATCTGGTTTGTCCTGACATACATGGAGGTGAGTGACGAAGGTTTGTACTGGTTTTATTTTTTTAAATTAAGGTTCCTTTTTTTTTTTTGTAGAAAGTTTTCAAAAACCAAGTTTGCCATCATCTGTCCATTGTGGAGTCCATCTTACATCGACATAAAACTGGATATTGGTATATGAAACATTTGACTTCAGACACTGACTAAATATTTAGTGAGCATCTAGACCATCGGCCCACAAGCTAAGATGCTGGCCAACTTCTGGTGGTAAATTCTGCATGTTATCCTGAGATAAATGGAAATGACTGCAGTCGCTTATGAGACTGGTAGGATGCAGAACACTCAAACAACATTGAAAGGGAAACTAAACTTCATTTCTCACTCATTTAATGTCTGTACATGCATACCAGTTCTGAATCATGCATGAACATAATCAAGTTTATATCTTGTCATGGCAGCGGGGGCCCAAGCAAAACAACAAACCCAGCAATACAGAAGCACTATTAAATTTGGATCAGATCATCTTCTAAGAGTAAATTGTTCTTATTTTACTTTTATAATTTAAAACAGGGGTAATCATACTCCTTACGTATATTGCGTTATAGGTTTGTCAGTTTTAGGCCTGAGGATACCTGAAATGGTCTGTCCGTTTCTGACCAGTTCTAAGTGGTCATGACTATGAGATCCTACATTTGCTAATTCCAAAGCCTTACAGCCTCCATCCCAAGAGGACCCTCCCCAGATTATAACCTTGAGTAATACTACATTAACTGCAGTAGCATTGCACTTTTGTGTTCTGCAGTGCCAGTATTGTTGGGTGGGTTTGTTGTGTTTATCCTTATTAGTCTAAGTGTGTAACGTGATCATCTGCAGAGAAACGTGTGTTTTGTAGGTGTTTATACACAAGGGATTGAAGAAATTGAACCGGATTAATCAGAGATGTAACCCATGTCTCTGGTGCACACAAGGATTTTTAAAAAAAAGTGCTACAAGTACCAAGTAGTAATTAGAGTGGCACAAGTTCTCCTTCTGCCCGTATCACTTACTGCTTTGTGTTTGTTTTTGTTGTCTGTAGCCCATCCATATCAGCCTAAAAACCCACTCAGCTGGCATGACAGGTCAGTTAAACCCAGTAAGTACCTGATCTTTATTCTAGTGTAGGACTGTACTACTGGATGCTAGGCCTTGTACTAAATTTTGTATTTCAGGCAAAAGGATGTTATCAATGTTTTAAGATATTGCCGACTCTTGTGAAGGAGTTTTGTTAAAGTGTTAGTGAATGCATCGCAACAATGTCGACGGTTTGACCTGCAAGGTGTGAAAGGGACTAGTACGGTAAGTAGTCGGCCTGAAATGTTGGATTGTGGGATTTCTTTTAATGAGTGGGGTCAGCATAATGAGAACCACTTTTTAATATATTGGTATCCTCTTAAAGAGGTGTTCCTGTGAAAGTAGGAAGACTTAACAAAATTTAAATGGTTAATAAAAGCAGTGGCTGAGAAATCCTGGATGTTAAATTCTGTATTTCACAAAACAAATTTGCCCTTGTTTCATTCTACCCTCCTTGCTTGGTGAAAACCATGTTTTTCAAACTCCACATTCCCAGTTCACCTCTTCTCAGAGTTGAGATTCGGTTACATACCTTGTGATGATCATCCAAACATAAAACGCATTCACAACCAAGCATATCTAGATTTGAGGAGGTGAAATCTGAAAGTTTTGACGACCTGTACGTGCAGACCAAGGGCTGGGAACCACTCACCTAACAGCTGGTTCTGTGGCTCAAGGTTTTCAGATTCTGTCTATTACATATGAACCATCAGTAATCAAGACAAGTGTTTCTTTGATGTTAAGGAATGTTGGGCTGTAAACTGAAGATATACTGTATGTGGTTTGGAAAAATTATGAATAGTACAGATTCCTTATCTGTATGCTTGTCACAAAAGTCATATTATCAAACTCTTAGTTTTGGATCAAGTGTATTAAATGGATTCAAGCAGTTTTGTTAATGTCTATCACATGGTTTACTTTGCAGTTGTGTCAAATTTATGTTAATAAAGTAATTGCAACATTGTGCTTCCTCTTCTTCTTTCAATTGTTTTATTCAACTTATTTGGAAGTGAAATTGAAATATGATAGTCAAAGAAACATTTTAAACTGAGATACATGAAAATAAAAGACACAGAAATTAATATTAAGTTTTCCTGGTTCGACTGCACTCGAGGATGAGCGCCCACAATGCCCAAGGAAAAATTGTGATTGCTGGATTTTTGTTTTTGGAAAATCAATATAGGGAAAGAGGCAGGATAATAAGCAAAGACAGTTCAATTCATAAGTGGGAAATTGTGTACATTCTGTTTAAGAAATATTTTACACAAGAAATACAGAGGTCCTCCCTGCACTAATGTCATGAAAATTAAACTTAAGTTGTGACAAGTCACTGGACATACAGTAAATGAATGTCAAAGGATATGTGGCGTATAATGAACATGCACAGGATGAGAACAAATGTCTACCATCCACTCCTGCTGGAACGGAATACTGTACCTTAAATCCACTTGGTGGCTTAAAATCCTCTTCCCAACTTCACACTGATTGTGTCACATTTGCAATACAAATGTCATGAGATGTGACAATCTTCAGCTGAAACCCAGTTATCTGACAGATATATCCATAAACTATTGAGAAGAAAGGCAAAAACTAATTTCATGAGGGAAAAAATATTTACTTGAATTCAATCATTCATATATATTTATGAACCATATTCCAACAGCTGTTACTGTTGGAATAGCTAAATGTATTTTAGATTGCAGTTCATTCCAGTCAGTATCTTTTGTGTTCTCTGACTCGGTAAAGTTATCTATCATACTCATAATTCTGAATTGATCCACAGAATTTATGCATTATAAATAATTGTTAGATTCAAACTGAATTCAAATACAGCCTTGCTATGATCAATAATTAGCTAATTTCAATTCTTCCCAGTTGGACCTACTTTATAAGTTGTGATTGGATGTGTAAACAAGTTTAGGAGCTTCCTTACAGTCCAAAATGATGAGTGGTGCCGAGAAGAACAAGCTGCTTTTCACAGTTCTTACTTCCTCAATATGTTCATTATCAGTAAATGCAGACATCCTGTCAACGGAATATTGTTTTACACACTCGGAAATATTTGTAAGGTTTTTCTAAAGCAGTTTAAGACAATTCATGCAAATAATAAAAATAAGAAAAGTGTCCACACAAACACACACATACATGCATTTTTGGAATGGTAGGGTACAAAAACAAGCCATTGGAATTTAGTGATAATCTGATCTGGATCATCATTCATAACTGAATGTAGAGAGAATTCTAAACAATTTTGAAAAGAGGAATAAATAGGATTTTCCTCCTAATATCATGGGTAGCTGATGCTTGGAGTGAATAGCATTCTTACGAGATCTACATGTCAAATCTGATCTGGTGTCAGTAAATATTCCAGATCAGGAATGCTTAAATTCATAGGGGTCGTGGGATATTCACTATTCTGAGATACAGTAACATACTGTAGCTGAAATAACAGAGTTACAAATGACAAGAACTACACTCTAAAGATTAGTGGAATATTGTTTATGATCGAGTCATTTTATGTGGGTCAAACTGTTACTGAGACTTTTATAAGCAGTAACATAATGAGGAAACTAGAATGAATGAATGGAGGGGTGTTTTTTTTTTTCCTGAGCGCTGTTTATTACATCTTTAATTCTTATTAAATGCTTATGTTTACTTCCGTTTCTGTTTTTTGTTGAGGTTAGAAGGTGGAGCTTCACAGAGATCCTTTCAGTTTACAGCATCTACTGTTGAGCGCTTGTTGCTTCTGTCATGATTGACATCACCTTCTCTCCTCGGGATCATGTCTGGTCTCCTCTGGCAGCCTTAAAGATGACTGGGATCCAGTACCTGGCTTGTCTGTGGGCTCTGTGCATCACACAGACTGGATGTAAGTTCACTGAACTGCTCTGATCTTTTTCCTCCCTTTCTGCCTGAATAGTTATAACTGCATTTCAAAGTAAAGTCATATCCCCTCTGACAGTAGTTTATTTTCTGTAAAATTATTTAACTTAAAGTATTATTTACTTACTGATAATTAACATGTTATTATTATTATTATTATTATTATTATTATTATCAGTATTATTATTACTATTAATATTATTATCACTATTATTATTATCACTATTATTATTATCACTATTACTATTATTATGTTATTATTATTATTGTTATTATTATTATTATTATTATTATTACTATTATTATTATTTATATACTCTGAGGTGTTAATTTATCCACCACACATGTTGAAAGATAACAGCAAGGACTTCTAAAATGGGTGACAAAGATTTTCCTTTCATGAAATTTTTTTTTTTAAACTTCTATATAAATCTAACATTAGTGTAAGAAATTTTGATGCTTTATGATCTATTTTTTGAACACTTTGGAATCTTAAAATATATAAAACTCAAGCGTGAATTTAGACACGTTGTAACACATGTTATTTGTTTGTTTGTTTGTTTGTTTTCATGAAGTGTGTCACGAGGTCCAGATCTTGGAGCGGCATGCGGGGCAGGCTGCGGTTCTCCGCTGCTCGCTGGAGCGCAGGAACCCCGCGCCTTTGGGACTCTACGTGAAGCGTGTGTGGCGACATCCGAGTGAAGTCCTCTTCAAATACACGCAGAATGACTTCACTCCGAGGAACGCCGACGACAAAACCCGCATCACGGTGGACGGAGACCCGAGCACACACTCCGTGAACGTGACCATCTCCCAGCTGAGGCCCAGCGACACGGACCGTTACGTCTGTGACTTCATCGTGGATAACCCTTCAGGGGAAGACCTCCACCTGCCCGGAGACACGGAGTTCCTCCTGCTCGCCGGTGAAGGTGAGTTAATTCCTCTGGTGAACAAAAAGGTCAACTTTTCCCACACTGACACAACATGAACGATAACTTCTAGACTAGACTGTTCCTGAAATGCGGTTTTAGATCTCCAAGATGTTTGGAATCTTTCCTCCTTCTGCATTTTATTGGTCACAATGAGTCACACTGGTGTGAAGGCCAGACAATGAATGACACAACCATATCAACCAGTTTCACATCTGAAACACAGTTTCACATCTGAAACAATATATGAAGAACCTTCAAACGGGGAAATCGAGAAAACACTTGTGTTCCTGGCTGTAACAACAAATATTAGTATCAATACCCAACGTTCTACAAATTCAATGTTTGTTTATTTGTTTATTTATTTATATCTTCTGTCTTGTTGTTGATCATGATGATGATGTTTACTTATGAAGGTTATGTTCAGTGTACATTTCCAACTCATGTGCTCCTTGATTGCATGTGTCTAGATGCTGTGAGGAATTGAGGACTTTCCGTTATTAACCTTGACTTAAACCCCAAATCTGTTCATGTTAACCAGAAGCGATGGACATGAGCCAGAAAACAGTATTTTCCGCACTCTAAGGCACGACTAAAAGCCTTTAAGTTTCTCAATTTCTTATAATCAAATGTGCCTGAAATAGGAAAAATGTTTTCAAATAGACCAGTCATTGAAGATGAGTTCTCAGATGCGTTTTATAATCCAGTGCACTCTATAATCCAGTGTGCCTTATGTATGGAACAAAAACTGAATAGGTAATTCATTGAAGATGCGCCTTATAATCCAGTGCGCCTTATAGTGCAGAAAATACTGTATTTTAGTTCCATTAATCTCCTTGTTATTCCTCAGTTCAAATGTGTCACAGGTGATATTCTGAGTTTTATTCCCCTACCCTCAACCCCCCCCTCTGGAGACACCCCAGGCTCTCTGGATGTAGGTTTGGTAGAGACGTGCGCCGGGAACTCGGCCATGCTCCCGTGTCTCACCACAAACGGGGAGGGCCTGGCTGTGGAAGGGATGATTCTGAAGCGGCGGAAAGATCTGGGACTCTGGGAGGTGTTATACCACTCAAAGCATCACCACAACAGCGGCGCTCCATTGTCCTCCCCGTCCCACTTTCCTGCTGAGAGGGTACACCTGTCCCCCGGTCTCGGCCCTACCGGCGTGACCTACAACCTGACCCTCCAGCAGCTACAGCCTGAAGACAGCGGCCTGTACAGCTGCCAGCTGCTCCTACGGGGCAAATCCGACAGCACCCACGTAGGGAGAAAAGTGTTCTTCCTGTCTGTGCAAGGTGGGTCACAGCGTGACTTGATTGCCAGATTATTTAAACTTAATTTTTTTTTATTGTCAGGATTTTGAAACTGGAATAACCCCTTTCATACAAGCCGTTGTTCTACTTTGACGTTAATACGTTTTCTACCTCCGTTCATTTGTTTCCCATCATTCTATCTCTGATATGTTAGGATTTACTCACATGAACACCGTGGATGATATCAATTAAAATGCTGTAACTTCAGGAAATATTCCAACAATGTACATATTTTTTTCCCCTCTTCTATATCATGTTAAGGTCAGAAATGAGTAGATGCTGTTTTCAGATCAGACCCTCTCTGACTCCTATCTGAGTCTCATCCCTCACACACATTTTACTTGATGTTGTTTCCACGGGAATAAGGTTTTTTTTTTTTAGTTTTATGATTTTGATCACATCTGGAAAACAAATCCCAGCTACAACCCAATTATGTATTTTGTGTCTTTTGATAATCATATGTACATAACCACAAAACAAAAGGCAACATTTTCAGGAAGCCAGAGGCATAAAAATGTGTAGCTCAGGGTAAAATGTTGAATTCAGGGGTGTTGCAGCCTCTGAGGGCTTTGTTTTATCTTGACCTTGTTTTCTGTCATTTCTGTGAAAACGTGTTGTTTTCGGTGACTCGGAAAGGTGGCCATTTGGTCCGGAAGGTATCTCACAATCTAACTTGGGTGGTTTAAGCAGCACAGAGAGGAAACTGAACAGTGTGGTTTCTAACGCTCTATTTGTCTCCTGCAGAAATGATGTGACCATCTCTGCTTCTCCACAGAGCAGTGCGGCTGCACCCGCTACTCCACCCTGCTGTATGCTTTGTTCGCCGCTGTGGCTGTTCTCCTCATCCTCCTTGTGTTTTTGTTAGTTTATCAAGTGAGTAAAAATGAAGTAAACATGCTGCTTTGACAGCACTCAAGAGTGAAGGGGAAGAAAACAAAACTGACGTGTTAACCTGAAAACCAACTGCCTGTTGAAAGCGTTCCAAAGAGTTCCTCTGCTGCTCGCCACAAAACCACATTTTGTGTTTTTTTTTGCAGTCAGTTGTCAGAATGTTCTTAAATTTCAGGGGAACTGCAGTGAAACCTCCGTGTTACTTTTCAGTCCAGTTTTGAGGGGATTGTATTGGACTATTCTGTGTTTACAAGTAACTCCAGAATATGGCATAGTGAAGGTCAGAGCTGCTCCCTTCTTGGGATGCTGCATCAAAAAAGAAAAAGAAAAAAAGAGAATCACTGATTTTAACACAGGAAGTCGAGACGGCGGCATCTCTCTGTTCTCTTCACTGATTTGTTTTTCCTCCTGTTGCTGACTTTCAGCGTAAAACTCACCGCAGTGTCAAGCCCCACGCCCAACCCCCCATCTACGAGGAGATGTCCGGGGTGCAGACCACCAGTCGAAAACTGGTTCCCCTACATCTGGGGGAAGTGGAAGCTTCTGAGAACAGAAACCGACTTGTGATGAAATCCTGCGCTGGAAATCATTATGAAAGCCCCAGGGGGGCCGTCGCTCCTCAGAAGGAGTATGAAAAGTTTGATCAACTCTCCACCCTCATGAGTTAAACTTTTTTTGTCTCAGGTGTGGATATGAGTTTTACATTTTTTGAATTTTTCTGTTCCAACCTTTTTAAATATTGGCTGCCAAGTATAAAATCTTCCGTCACACAGCATTTTGTCATGCAACGATATTTTTTATGTGTTATTTTCTCTTATTTACCTTGCGTTAATTAGACTGCATTAGTTCTTGGAGATGTTCTTAATAAATTGGATCAAAGTCAGGTTGCTAACCACTTGTTCCTGGTCAGTGATTTACAACAACACACGAGAATACAGTCACTCTAATGTCTCTTTGCCTATATTCAGTATGCGTTCAAAATATTCCGTTCGAAGGATGGAAAGAAAACCCCATAAAAAGGCACAAGACACACAGTAACAGCCAAGAAAATTCGTAATTTATTAATATTGTCCGAAAGAAGCTCCATTAATACATGGAAACATTTTTTTCCGGTGCATGTCCTTAACAATCACATTCTATGAGGAGAAAATAGAACAACATTAAAAGCCACAACTTTGTATTTCAGTTACAGACATTTTTCCTTAATGGTTTTTTTTTTGTTTTTTGTTTTTAAAGTAAAAAGAAAAGCAAAGGCAAAGTACCCTCATTCCCCCACCCGCTCTCCTCCCCATAAAATAACAAAACAAAAACACACTGCCTTAAAAGTCATGGGCTTTTTTTTTTTTTTTTTCTCGGTACAACCCACAGTGCTTTAGCAGAAGGATAAGCGGTCATTGGTTAAGGATTACACAGCATGACGATGCAATGTAAAGTTTTGCTAAACATTAGATGATGAAAATGGTAAAAAAACAAAAAAAACAAAACAAGGAAGGGATGGGTGAGGGGGAAGTAGGAGGAAATTTGAGCAAGAGACAAAACAAGAACAACCCTACATCAAACCCTGAACCCCAGAGTCTCGAGTCGACAAACGCCCGCAGTATAGCAGCTGGGTTTGGACTCTTCCCTCCCACTTGTGCATAGATCATGATCCTTTAAAAACCAGCTTTATTCCTCCATGCCAACCTGCCTCTGAAAACCATCTGTTACACGTTAGTAAATCTCTCAACTATTCCATACCTGTCACAGGAACAGACATGTTGACAGGAGAGATGATGGCAAATTGAGAAAAACATAAAAACTAAACTAAAAAAAAAAAAAAAAAAAAGCCAACAAACTTCTTGCACAATGCTCCTGAACTACAGAATGGAAAAATTACAGAACGTGAAAAACATACAAATGCATTTTCTGTCACCGTCTTTTTGACAATCAAACAACTGATCATTGTTTAAATGTAAAGCAATTTCTACTCAGATTTCACATGTAAAGCACTCCACGTTTTTCAAAGTTGATTCTCAGTCTTATTTGGTAAATATATAACTTGCTACAACTTTCTTCTTAGGAAGAAACAACGGTAATCTCTATATTACCCATAACCTTCAGTGCTTGGAGTTTAATCGTTTATAGTTGCCTTTTTTTTCCCCAACGCAAATACTAAATCAAGAAATGATGGAGTCGGTATCTGTAACTCTGGCCTTCCTGAGACAAAATCCACAACTTTTTTTTTTTTTTTTTTTTTTTTGAGTGTGCAAGATAGTGAGCAAACTATGTCGCTTACAAACGTAAATTCACAACTCAATACATACAGATATTTTGTAGACACCGAAAAAGAAACTAAAAATTGAAATATGACAACACTGATCAATCCCAGAGTTCTTAAAATAGCATACATCTTCATTTTGCAAAAAATTTTCATGTCTGTATTTGATGGAAGATGAAATTCGTCATTGTTTTTTTTCTTACAACAGTCCAGTTAGAAAGTTCTAACTTATTTGAACTTCAAAAAAATGAAATACTTGTAAACAATGGTTTTGAAAAAATAAAATAAAAATAAAGATAGGCACCTTTGAAATGAGTCTTGTGACAAACTCAACTCCTAGACTTTATCACTTTCCATGTCTCCATTACATTACAGGGGTTACTAGTCCTTCTACAGCTATCTATGGCCACAGTTCTTTTTTTTTCATCCTTTTATATTTTTTTCAAATATTTTTTTTTATACTTTTTGTTTTTTTTCCCTCTTTTTTTATGTAACTGGAACAAAATGGTGCAATACTCAATGATAATCCTTGTACTGGATTATTCCACAATAAAAGCCACTATAAGGTAGATAAACTTTTTACAGATAGAATGAAAAGAATTCATTAAGTCCTTGAGTAAACATGTACACATGAATTGTAACCATCTCCCCTCTGTACTTACTCGTTCATCTACGATTATCTGAGTGAGGGGTAGAAGACACTCAGTGCAACATTAGAAGAAAATAACAATGTCTTTCAGAATAGTTTCTGACAAACCAACAAAATTTAACAAAAAAAAAAAAAGACAAAATATAACATACTGAGTGGAACATAACAGCACAGGCCATGTGCCTGGAACACACAGTTTCTTGCACACACTTTCACACAAATATCTGACTTTCAAACACACGTCTAAGATGACTTGCATTTTGTTTTCTTCAGATTTTGTACTTGTTACTGAATGAAATACAATTATAGTCTCTGAAAGCCCCAAAATGTACCTGTCAGATAGAGGAAACAAAATTACTGACTTCACATTACGTAATTGGCGCTCATGATTCAAGTATGTGTGTTCAATATATATATATATACTGTATATATATATTTCTGTGTTTTGATATGTTGATATGTGATTTTTTTTTATCAACTGGTTGGATTGGGCTTTTAGATTTATGCTAATGAACTAAACAAATACACATATAAACAGTACAAGCACATTAAAAGTACTGCAATGTCATCAAAACCAGAACGTGCATAATCCAACTCCGTTTATGAAAGACGCAGCTTTCAATCAATCAAGTATCAGTTACACCCCCCCCACCCAAATTCTGTCTTTTGTATCACTTATTTGCGGGGAAAATACATATTGCTCATTTTCAGTTATATTAAACAATGACCTTTCAAATAAAATGAAGATTCCGAGGTTACATATACACATATGTAAATACATGTACATATGTACATAAGTGTATACATATATACTGGTATCTAGAACAGAGCCATAGAGAGCAGAGCCTCTCGATGCTGGTGCAGCATGGGGAAACCCCCTTCACTGTCAGGGTTCTCCAGTTAGTACAGGATGCTAGGAGGTCCTCGGCTATTGGGTCTGTCTGAGCTTGGATCAAGGCAGTTACAGAAACAGGCAATAGTGATTTTTGCTTGTGTGCTGCAGGACTGTAAGTCCTGAAAGGTAGCCTTTTCCCATTTTCTTTTTTTTTCTTTTTTTTTTGTAATTTAATTTTTTTGTTAAAACATTTTAAGACTTTGTACCTCTTGAAATGTGCCTCTCCCCTCCTCGCTGTTGCAGGATGGGGAAACTGAGTCTGATATACAGTGGGCCCAAGCCATTTGGGTCTGTGGAAACGTACAGTTCAGTGGACCCGCTTTGAGCAGGACATAAACATAAAACAAGGTAAATACAGCATCCACAAAAAAAAAGGCACCCCAGCCATCAGTCTACTCCTTTAGATGGTTGTAGAGGTTGATGACCGGAGATGTTTCAGCTAGAAGTGCAGAGCTTTAACATATTATAGATCTTTTTTTTTTTTTTGTTTCATTTAGATTTTTTAAGCATTTTTTAAAGATTTTTATGTCAAACTTCATAAAAATGATGTTAAAATGTGATTTCATTTTTGGTTTTAAAAAAATATTTACCCGGGATTACCCATCAACTGTGCACTGTAGCAAACTGGAACCCCCAACTGAATAAAGTTTTTCTCCTTTGCATGGGGCATTCCCCACAAAAGCATAAAAAAAAAAAAAATCTCAGTTGTTTAAGGGTGTGATGCTGCCGCCCATTTGTTTGATCCCTCCTGTCCCCCCACTTTACCCTCTGCAAAACTTATCAAAGCTCCTCCAAACAGGGAACAAAAGTGCTCCCTAAAAAGATACAGTATGAGTAAGATAATCTGTATTGGCACGTTATGTTGGCATCTACTACTTACAATAAGGGGCCCCTAAAACAACAATAGGCCACCTTTTGAGAAAAGGACAAAAGCCTGTTCTCTTTCAATCACGATTAAGTTGTAGGCATGTGGTTTGTGTATATTGTTGCCTGGATGGTCTTTTAATTTAAGACGTGGCTCTCACAGTACAAAGGACACATACGGAGAGCTGCATCTCATGCTCAGTATCATTAACTCCCCTACCCTGAGATCAAGTTGGACTGAAGCGTCTGCTAGCGCAGAAAGGCCAACCTTTGATAAAGTGTTTTGGATTTAACGAAACGACAATGCTCTGGCTTTACGGAAACGGCAGCCATTCTGAAGTGCTGACAGGAGTGCACAGGGGGACAAGTGTTAAGGGTTTGTGAGGAGTTCTCATTCCCGTCAGGTTTGTCATGCTGTAAAGGGTCTCAGCCTCTAGTCTTTTGCATAGAAAACAGATAGGAGGGGCCTGTTGGTGCTTGGTCAGGGGAGGGCTACTGGGTCTGGTTGAGGTGGAGGAGAAGAGGTCATAGCATAGCAGCTAGGCAAAGGGTACAGGGGGACAGCCTGTGGGCAGGCGGAGCAGCTTGGAGCGACAAACATACACATCCTCGTCTGAGACACCCTATGTATTTTCTTTCTTTCCTTCCTTCCTTCCTTTTTTTTTTGAACACATCTAAAGATACTACCTGGAAGTACTACAGAATACTGTCAAACATAAAAGCATGATCAGTTAAAAACAAACAAGACAATCAATAATGCTCTGTAGTATTGATCCTCAATTTGCATTCAATACACAGGATGAACATACAGAGGCACCTCTATCCAAAGTGTTTCTGCATATGAACAGTGAAGGGCTACATCAGCAGCCACCTTTTTTTTTTTTTTGTAGATCACTGCATGTAGATATAACAAAACTCACAGGAAAAAAAAAAAAGTCAAATGATCTTCTCAAAGTACACTGGAAAAAAAATTCCAGAAATGTGACTTACATCTTCCAGCTAAAGTGATCTTTGTGTCAAAGAACTGAGAGATGGGGGGGGAGAGAGAGAGAAGAGGGCAGGAATGACAGCAGGAGAGAGCACTGATGCTCACCTCCCAACCCCCCCCCCCCTTGCCCCTTGTTGGTGATGCGGGTGTGTGGGAGACCAGCCATGATTGGCCAGTCTTGGAGGAGCTGCATTTCGTAAAAAAAAGACCGAGGGAGGGCTAAATGGAGCCCAGGAGGAAGTGCTGCACTGCCAGGTTGCTGCTTGACATCCAGAGGACCACAGCGGAGAGGCACTCAGTGGACGCTCCCCCCCACCTCCCCACCCAAATCCGACCGACTTGTTAGCAGCTGCTAGAGACAGCTTGACCTCGCAAGTCTCGTGCCTTCCAAAACAGAACAAGGCCAAACATTTGGAGTAACAGTGATATTCACTTTGATATTGTTCAGAGAAGGAAAAAAAAAATTACCAAAGATTGTAATTTTCTTTTCCCCAAAAAGTCCAATGGTACATTTCAGTTTTGCTGCATTCATCCAGCAACCAGACGAAGACCAGATGCATTTCCAAGGAACATATAAAGTACATAAAAAGTTTTTTTTTTTGTTCTTTTCAATGTTTTTCTGCTCCTCGTTTTGATTTATTGGATTGCAGTTGAAGCGATTTTGCTCTTCATAAGTGCCATGGTAAAACCCTTTGAATTCGTAAAAGTCTTAAGTCTCTTCTGTTCGTACAGAACCAAAATGCAAGGAACACTCATAGGTCTACTGCATTAGGAGGAACCCCTCTTATTTGGTATTGTGCCAGATACCCAGAACCATCCAGCCCCACTGTGGATTCAGTCTCTGTTGGGTGGCTGTAGCACGCAGAGAGGAAGTGTGGATTTTTTGCGTACCCAATGTCACTCGTGAGTACAGGTTGCTGCATACACAGTTCAATAGCTACTGCTTCCTCTTTGCAGAGTTTTCCCAGCAGTTTCAGTTGGACTGGAGGTCTGGAGGGATTCCAAGTTTTGAAAGGGGAATAAGGTTTTCAAAGTTCCGAAGTCTTTTCCTGCAATCAAACAACAACAACAACAACAACAACAACAAAAGAACGGAAAATAGGGTATGGACGGAAGAATGGGCAATGGCATATATTGCACAATGTAACGGTTACATGAAGGTGAAGTTTTTGTCTTCTTTCCTGCAAAAACTGTTTGACTGAACTGACCAATGGTCTGTATCATAAACAAGACGGGAGAAAATGAAAGAAAGCATCAGTACACATCTGGATTTCAAGTTCAAGGTGACCAGAAGGATCTGGTCTGGGTGTCTTTGATTAGGTGCCGCCAGACATACATAGACTTGTATGAGGACATGCAGTGAGATTGAAAAATGATCTTCCATCAGGATTCTGGGTTGTGGTGAATATATAAAAAAAAATGCGTTTGGTTCTAAACTCTAGACAAAAAAAAAAGAAGTCATTCAACAGCTGTGTCAATCACGTTGACAAATGAAAAATAATCAAGCTGATGATTGGTTGGGTCAGTCACATGACCAGGCCTTCCAACTGCCCAGTGACAGACCAGTTCCACTTTCTGTCTCAATGGGTAAAACTGTGCAAGATTTGAGATATTTCTTCTATTACAAAAACTTTAAAAAAACTGTGGCTTGGAAAGGACCTGGGACCAAAAGCACTTAAGGCTAATATTAGTGCTATTAAATAAATGTTAACATACAGTAACTAGTAAAGGTCTTTGAACCACATCATTGGCCATGGACATGCTGGGAATGGTTGTTAGTCTCATTTTGGGATGATATTTTTCTTCTTTTGGAGGGAAAAGGGGAAAAAAAGTCTCAGATGTCAGCTTTGATTGCTTCTCCTATAAACACTTCACGCAGAATTTCAGGTATACAAACATAATAATGAAAAAACACTTAAAAGGTGTCTTTGTGTTGTGTCTCTTTTCAGTTTTTTTTATGTGACGCATTTTTAAAAAAAATCCAAAGACGGAAAAAAAAAGGGCTTACAGTTTTTTCTCCAGAAAATGTAAACAAACCCCCCCCCCAAAAAAACCAAAGCTGAACAGAAGGACGGGAGTTTACCGTCTGTGTGGTCGACCCGAGCCTTCTGATTCTGAATTCACAGTTCAAACTGATAATGATTATCATATCATGATTTGCTTGGGGGTTTTTTTTTCTTCCTGTTTTTGTTTTTTGACCCCCCCACCCCCTCCACCAATGGCTTATATAACAAGGTGGTATGGGGTCGGTGGGCTAATGTATTGTGGCATCAACCCTACATGGACTCCCCACTCAGCAGATCTCCAGGTAGCAGGGTGTTAATGGGGGTTGGGCTTCCAATAACGCGCGCATCTTCTCCGTTAGGAGGTCCCCACAGACTGGAGTACTGGGGCACCCCGCCCCACAGGAGGTCACCTCCGCTGGTTTTGCCTCCGCCGCCTCCGCCGCCGCTACTCCACTGCCCGATAGAGTGGGACTGTGTCGTCCCCATCCGGTTTTGATTGTTTCCCGGATTTGCCTGCCAGCTATTGGCGTTCGCCCCTAGCGACTGGCCTTGTGCAAAGAAGCGGTTCACCTCCTCCTCGCCGGCAAACTCCGCCAGGATGGTGGTGTTTCCAAGCACACACCTTACAGAAGACAGAAGGAGACATGAAGGTCTAACAATGATACTCTCAGCAGAACGCTTTCATGAAAATGTGTTCTGTCAATTGGATAGAAAACAGCAATTCCTTCGAAATAATCTATAAAAATGACGTTAAGTTCATATTTTACGATATCAACGATGAGTCATACATTGCATACATGTTGTCTCCATGACAACCAGCTGCAGTGGTTGCCACTGTTTGCAAAATAAAAATTAGGGAAGGGATTCTAAAACACAGCAAATGAGGGACTAATACAGGAACTTTATTTTTTCGTTGTTCTGCTCTGGACATTCCAGTCTGACTGCCTCAACACTCACTGCAATATGAAGTTACAGCTGACTGCAGCGTGACTTCCAACCTCCTCTTCCCTGTGACTTCGATGTTACAAAAATAAAATCATCTGCACTCCCTCTGATGAATGACCTGTCTCTTACATATGATAAAGTATGACTAACAACCCAGGAAGTGCAGGGTCCCCATCCCCAGTGTTATCCATCTTCTTCCTGTGTTTTAACCAATGTTTGAAAATGAGAGGAATCAATAAATGGCTCAAACACCATTCAACCCCTTTAGCATTTACTTTAGTAAGCTCACTTTGGCTGAAGTAAGACAATTTCATGAGGCTTACATGTGCAGAGACTTCTGGGCCTTTGCAGCCTCGTCCTTGGAGCTGTAGCGCACCACAGCGTTCCCCTGGGTCAGGTTGAGGTGGAATGTGATCAGGGGGCCATGCTGCATGCACAGGGTCCGCAGAGTGGAGCCATCAATCTGGAGCACAACGGCCAAAAGAAAGCAGCAAAAGACTGTTGTTACAAGTATTTATTTATTACAGGAATGAAATTCCCCTGAGGTTTTCTGTCATACAGCACAGAAAGCTGATCATTTATCGGGTCATTTATCAACAATGGGTGGATCTTTACCACAGGGAAAATATTACTGAGTCAATATAGTCAAGTATTATCCTTGAGTTCAAATTCAAGATACTGCTCTCCTTGAATATTTCAATTTCATACAAATGCTATACAGTACTGCTATTAGTCCTACTATAGACTTCTACTCCATTATTCATCCTCAAGGCAAACATCATAATTATTGATATATTTTACTGAAGGATAAAATAGACGCTACGTTCACACCTATAATTTATAGACTGTATCTATTCCTTGAAATTACATTTAAATAATTATAAGAGGCATTTAAAACTAAAGGAATACTCACTTTCTCATAGAAAAATAATTCTTTGGTGCAAAAAAATAATAATATTTTTTTATCATGTAATTGCTTCTTTTAGCTGATTGGAAATGTTTTAGGTGCTCGTTTTGAATATCCATCAATGAATATCCAGGGATGAATACTTTGGATGAAGACTTTTTTGTTTGTTTTGTAATACATGCTACTTTGAGATATCGCCTATTTATGTTCTGGTTTCACAAAAGGCACCATGGCTTCAGATCAACAGAAATTAGCAGAACAAGAGACGTACCTGTGGGGTGAGATTCCTCAGCACCAGCCAACTGCTGGTTCTGTTGGAGCTGTCCGTGCTCCAGGTTGTCCCCTCTGAAATAGAAATGTTGACAAAGCCAAATATTATTTACAGTATTAAATAGAAAACTATATGTGTAAGTTAGTAAAAGTGGAAGAGCTTTCCTATTCATTCAAAAATCATTTGACTTAATATACCGGTAATTAAAAGTAAGTTGCTACAACGAGAGAAATGCACGTAAACGTTCAGGGTATAATATCTCTCTTAAATAATTTATGTCAAAATGTTCGGGTGCATTAGTTCTGAGCTGGAGGTCACAGAGTTTAACTTTTTTTTATAAAAGGACAGAATACAAGATTCTGCACCATCTGCACCATGTACATGTTTACAGTACAAAAGGTAGAAGTAGTTCACATGTATGATGAGAAAAAGGAGAGTCAGTAAACCTCAAAATGTCAGTTTAGCAGGGTGTGGTCCCCCAACCTTTGTACAGTGACAGCACGGTCGTATCTATGAACCGCACCACACCTCTGGGTGTGAGATGTTTCAGAAAGATTAATTTGTTCTCACTTTGGAAAATACTCACTTTCAATTAGTTGTTAAACTGTCTTGATTTACTGTCTGAAAGTGACAGTAAATCTGTAAGATGATGTTTAACATATTTACAGGAGACCGAGTTTGTCGGAGGGACGGCGTATGAGTTGATGACTGACATTAATTTAAGTCAGTTTCATTCCGTAATTCGAAAAGACATTTTAAAAGTTGCACTGCGTCTCAAAGGGGAGTACTGACCAGAGGAGTAGGAGCCGCTCCAACCTTGGGCCAGGCCCAGAGAGTTGCCCCCCCAAGTGGAGGATGGCTTGTTGTTGGTGAGGCCAGGCGGGGGCCGGGAAGGTGTTGTGGTGCTGCGTGGCCCCTGGGGGACTTTCCACAGCTCATGGGACAAAGAAGCTTGGCTCTGGGAAACGGGTCCTGCAGACCAGGTGGACTTCATGTCAGACAGTTTACCTGTACAAGGAGAGATTTTACACTGTGTTTCACTGGGATACAGATGGCTTTAAACTATCTTTTTTTAACCTTTTCATACCTCCATTCCTGTCCCGCAGCAGGTAACGATTGACATCATGGATGTTGGTATTGATGGTTGGACCACTAGGGACACTGCCGGGAGTCATGTTGGGGTCATTCTCAGGGTCGATGTTCTGAAGGCCCTTCCATGGAACACCAGGGCAGAACTCTGACGGAGCAATTCAGACAATTTAATGGAAATATATTCTAAATAAGACAGAAAAGGTCTGCTGTTCACCCCAGAACCTTAAGTTGGCATTGACAAAAAAAGTAGTAGTACTGTAGTTAAAAAGTCCTGTACAACAATGACAGTGATTCATGCTGCATTATCAGATCCAAGCAGGTAAGAGATGGGTGACAGGAAATGTTTCCCTTCCTGATAGAACATTTAAAAACAATTTAACAGTGAGTAAACTGTCACTTCAGTGAGATCAAGAATCACATTAATCATGTAAAGTAAAAAACCTAAATTTTGTTTGACATTATTTTAAAGGGTTTTTAAGCTCTTAATTTGAATCCTGTCGTCATCACCTGGGGGCCAGTTAATGTTGGTCCCATTGGAGATCTTTTCATTTGGGCTTTTGCCTTGACTCCAGCTATCCGGGGGCACCAGGGGGCCACTGGGGGACTCAGAAGTGGACATCATATTGTAAGGGCTGTATGAGTCCTCCAGCTGAGGAGGTTTTCCAGGGGGGGGTAGGGTAGAACTAGCAGATATGGCACCTTATATACAAAAAGACAATTCATAGGGAAAATTGAGGACAAAACATGAGAAATTACTTTGAGGCTTTTATTTATTATAAATCAGATTATAAATGCAACAAATACGCTGTAAATACAGTATTTTCCGCACTATAAGGTGCACCTAAAAGCCTTGAATTTTCTCGAAAACCGGCAGCGCGCCTTATAATCCGGTGCGCCTTCTATATGAACATGGTTTTAAAATAGGTCATTCATTGAAGGTGCGCTTTATAGTGTGGAAAATACTGTACTGTCAACATACCATGCTTGTTGAGGTTGTTCTCCATGTTTGAGGAGTTGCAAGAGACGCTGTCCATGGAGTTGGAGTGTGTCCACTGGGACAAGCGAGATTGGGGCTGAGGGGGCTCCTTCAGGGACAGACCCCCAACCTCCATGCAGTTTACATTCATGTTTGGATTCAGTCCAGCTGCACAGATGCAACAAATAAATCTCACACATATATGTGGTCTGAGTAAAGATGTACGATATACATTGAGACATTGCTAACATAACAGGCAAAGAACATTTGGTGTGATTTGCACTTGTTTATTCCCCCATCCCAGACTTACTGAGAGGGTAGGTACTGTAGGCATTGGGCGAAGATGGAGGCTCTTTGGTGTGCAGTGTGTCCGCGAGGCCTGGAGCCTGGTGTGGGACTGTGAAGGGGTCAAGGGTTGATTTTCCAGAACCAGGGCCTCCAGCAGTGCAACCGAGAGGATGCAGACCAGCAGAAGAGGAAGAGGAGGAATGAGAGGGAAGTTGGTGTTGCTTCATCAGCAACGCTTGGTACAGCTGACGCTGGTGCTGCTGGATCTGTTGTTGCATGTTGGTGATTGTTCGTGCAACCTGGGAAAAATGAGAAGCAGTGTCAATGCATTAAGACCTTTTGGGCAATTGGTGGGAGGGTAACAATAATAATGAGCGTCTTACATGATTGCACAAATAAACAGGATGCAAGATGACAGAAATGATGGAAAAAGACAGAATGAGCAAGAGGGAATAGGACTTGAGGGCAAAGGAAACAGCAATGACTATAAGAGGATGCTCTTAGACAAAAAATGAAAAGTGCAAAATAGGAGGAAGGCTGGCTGCTCATATGCAGTGAGAACTAATTTGTAATAACGTGCATATTTTTAGAGTTTGACTAAGCCCTGTTGTTATTTTTTTAATCAGCAGATGCAGTGGAATCATGCAAAAACCTGAATATTTGTTGATTGAAAAATGAAGTTGCATCAGTGTTTTGTGTCAAGGTTCACCTGAGCTCACACATATAAATAACCTCCCACGACCACACTCTTGACTCACTTGCTGCTCTTGTTGTCTTATGGGGCCAGAAACATTGCGTTGTGCCTGCATCATCTGTTGCTGGATTTGTAAACGTTGGTATGCCTGAGAGAAGAGAACAGAAAGAATAACTCAGTGATTTTAAAAAAAAAATAGGTCCACTCTAAAGTACTGTGAATAAAAAAGACCTTCATTCATATTTTGGTTAATTTGCTTTTGCCTTGATCTTTTAAAAATATCCATGATACACATTCTCATGCATAGCTATAATGGAAAAAAGTTAAAATGGAGAAGAAAAAAAAAGACTGAGTCACCATTTGCAGTTGCTGAAGTTGGTACAAGAGAGTCATTTGTTGAGGGTTTATTGGTGAGGTTAAAAGTGCAGGATTCAGACCAATGTTTTTTGCTGCAAACTGCAAGAGTTGTGCTTGGACCTAGTGGAAAAGGAAAGAATGGACAGGCAGAAAGAGGAGATGGACAAGTCAGTCACAGCAAATCACTGCAGAAATAATGATCTGTGGTTATGGGACAAAATGTTCAGTTTTACCTTATTTTTTGTGTGTAATGAACCAAAGCAGGTCCACGTCACACATTTGATGCGTGTATAATGTTTGCATATCTACCTGAGGGGAAAGAAACTGAGGCACTTGAGCACGTAGACTAGGCTGGGAGGAGCTGAGAGGTGGCACTGGTGGCTGAGGAGGAGGCTGCTGCTGTTGCTGCATGGCCCGGGTTTGTGCTGCTCCACTGCTGCCAAACATTCCACTGGGTATCTAGAAGCAGAATTCATTGAAGGAGGAAGACTTCAAAATTCCATACTATTTTAAATTGATAGAACTATTCAAAGGGCTGAGCGCTGAGCTACTGAATGGTGTACCCTCACGAGGCCGACCACGATTTGAGCCTTCATCTGTAAGATTTTTTTAGTTTGTTCAATGGATGAGTGCATTTGATTCAGATGAAAAAGAAAGTGCTGGCTGAAGGCACTCAAAAGCAAAAGCGCACATCAATTCTATCCACAAACCACATTAAAGCATTTATCCTCAAGGTCTAACTCCATAACACATCTTCCATATCAAACGAATATAATTAATAACAATGGAAATTTGTGGTTTTCAAAATGTCCAAAATAATTTGACTGTAAAAAGTTTAAACGACACTTTTGATTCTGCGAAAGAATTCAGTTAAATAAAAATATATAAATATTTGAAGAGCTTTTGTTTGAGCTTCAAGGACATACTGCGGTTTTTCTGGGCCATGGCTGCCTCTGGGGGCGATATTTGATAGCACAACCATTTGATTTCAGTGGGCACTTCAGGCAAGGTCATACACACAAGTAAGACATAGATAAGTGGAGATTTGAAAGAATGTATGGCTACACTGGTGTACATAAAACAAATTCATTTCAGTTCAGTTGTTGTGCCCAGCAGTACAGTATATGCATTTAAACATTGCACAAGGTCAGTAAATGGCAAGCAGTAGCAATGTGAAAAACACATATTATTGATCTAAATTGCTTAAATCTCTAAATTATTCCTTTGGTCTTAGCATAAAATCATGTGCAGCAGGACTGAGCATAAAATTATTGAAAACAGAGGAAATGTACCGTAAATAAGCATTGCAAAAAACATTTTGCTGTTTGATATTTCATCCCCAAATTCCTCAAAATTCAACAATATTACTTGGAAGAAGAACTATACATTCATAAACTTCTATTCAATGCAGTTCTTTTATTATGATGAATAAATATTAGTAGTGGTATTAGAAGTAGTAATGTTATATTTTATGATGGAATGTTTTGGTACTCTGTGCATGCTTTATGATGTGCTACCTGCGGTCTGTTCAAGTTTTGCATGGCCAACCCCGGGTTGCCCTGCCCCAGACCCTGCCCAGGAAGGCTACTGTTGGTCAGGGGGAGCTTCAGGCTAGGGGAAGGCAGAAATGGTGATGAAGGGGCATCGTCTGACATAACACCATCCTGGACCAGGGTAAGGGAAAAAGGAAAAAGAGAAATAGCATTAAAATTTACAGTCTCGTCTTCTAAACTGTACAACACACCTTTAGAAGATGCTTGGAAAAGGCCTGAAGGTTAGTTGACTTAATGTCTCACCTTGTCAAGAAAGGAGTTGCGGTCAGAAGGGTCTTTGGAGATTGCAGAGGGCCGACACACCATGGGCTTGTTCATGCCATTGCTGTAATCAGACATGCTCATTCCCCGCTTGTCCAGGTCTGTCTTTTTCTCCAACAGAGCACCTGGGTAGCAAAAAGAGAAACCAGATTGATAATAAGAATACATATTATTTATCTATATTTATTAAGAGGAGTGTGGCTTGGAGATATTTAAATATAATTCTTTCAACGGTACATTAGTTATGTCTGTGAGTTCACTCATGCGTTAACAATACATACATGAGGACACATAAGATAAGTTAAATGCTGGTGAACTCACTCATGGCCTGGTCAAGATTCATGTTGTTGCTCTTCAGCGCCTCCTCAGCAGGGTCTCTCTGTGACACAGAAGTAACACAAGTCTGTCACTGACCACAGTTTGATTGCTTCCATTGTCATTTGTTTATACCTTGCATAGTTGAAAATTTTGTAGTTACAACAAATCTTGGATTTATAAGAGGAAGCATGGTGATGTCCAAGTTCTGTTAAAAACTACAGATCTGCTTAAAAGAACGTGTGTTGGTGAAGTTAAGTCAATGTAATGTCACGTACCGGAAAACCCATGTCAGTAAGCTGTTTGATAAGACGGTTCATGATCCAAACCTCGTCTGTTTTGTTGCAAATTTTACCCTGAAATCAGAGAAGCAAAATAAACATATGCTGTTTTTTGGTTACCAAATATATATATTTGAAAACGGTCAGGTAACCTTGCTTGGACCCTTCTTGGGTCCATTGCTCCAGGAGTTAGTGCTGTTCTCCTGGGCGGTGGTGGGACTGTTCCACATGTCACCATCCTCTGCATCCCATTGGCTAGTGGACATGACTATCTCCTCTCCTCCATTTCCCCAGCTATCTTGCATAGATTTGGGGCCTGAAAAAGATGACATTAGGAAAAAAATATGACATGTTTGAAGGTGAAAATACAACTAGTGTTCAGCCTGAAAATCAACATCTCACCCTATAAAATGACTAGCAAGTCTAAATGTCCATGTGGAGTGGAACACAGGCAGTAAGCTCTGAAATATAAGTTAATTTAATTTGATTTGCCTGCCTGTGTTCCACTCCACATGGATGTTGAGAGTTACTAGTCATTTTACAAAGTGAGACTTTGATTTTCAGGCTGAACACTTGGTGTCACTGTTGCCATTTCACAAACTGTCTTCACCCCCACCTCTAGTGTCCTCTGATCCAAACCAACAGTACAAACAATAAATACCTACTGAGGTGTGGAATTTCTTTAATCCCAGCAACACTTTAGCAGGATTAAAAAAATCTTCAGAAATTCTACAAATGTTTAATGTTTTTCCAACCTGCACCTGTGATTGTTTGCTATGGGGTACAACGGCCACAATGGTTATATCTTCTTCTCCTTTCGGATTTTCCCTTCAGGGATCGCCACAGCGAATCAGTTGCCTCCATCTAACCCTGTATTCTGCATCCTCTTCTCTCTCACCAGCTACCTTCATGTCTTCTTTCGCTGCATTCATAAACCTCCGCTTTGGACTTCATCAAAGTCCAACCAGAATTTCTCCTCCTCCTCCAGCTCACATCCTATCTGTTGATTATACCCACTAACAACATTGAACATCACACCTTTGATTTCTACCTTCAGAGTCATCACTCTGTCTGACACTCTTTTTACCTCCAGGACATTCCTAACAAACTCCTTCAAGATAACTCCTACTCCATTTCTCTTCCTATCTACACCATGATAGAACAACTTGAACCCTGCTCCTAAACTTCTAACCTTGCTATCTTTCCACCTGGTCTCCTGGACACACAGTATGTCTACCTTCCTCCTCTGCATCATGCCAACCAACTCTCTACCTTTTCTTGTCATAGCCACAATGGTTATATAAGCTGATGGTACATTATATTGTACTTTGGTAAATGCTGATTCACCACTGTTGACCTTATACATCACTGAAAATAATTTCAGATCTTGGTGTTACCTGGCTTGCAGGGTGCAGAACTTGGGAGTCCATTGGCCCTGCCATAAGGTCCAGGGGGCTCATGGCCACCATCTCCCCATCCTCCTATTCCTCCTGTGGGCTTACCCCAGGCAGAAGTGCCATTGTCCACCGTTGATGTTGGAGCTGCTGGCTCTCCCCAAGCAGGCTCTGACTTGGGTTGAACATTGGGAAGCTCTCCCCAACCTACAAAAAGTGTTAGGATTCTGTTATATTGAAGTCATAGCTTAACTTTTTTTTTATTATGATAATGAAAGTAAATAAATTAAAAACCATAACTATTTGCAGTTACTGAAATGTCATATCTATTTCTTTCAGGACCCAATTAAGAACTGCAGTCATGTGTTAATAAGACAGTATGTCACTTGAAAAACACATTGTGCTTCATCAATTTGTGTGTTTCCAATTGTGAATGTCAATCTGAGTATGAATGTGTGAGAACAGGAGATCTATTTTATCTCCATATGTATTGGCTTCAGTGAAGGTGATTACCTCTGCAAATGATAAATATTCTATACGTGGTCATGATGATTTGATGTAATTGTAGTGCAAGTGGGAAAACAGCAGGGGGCAATGGTCTCATTTATAAATCAGTTGTTGGAATGCTGGGCATGAATGTTCTATGTCTTCTATGCCCGCTCTTTGTCTTTACAGGACTTATTTGAAGTGATTGTGGCACCAATTTTAGATTGCTGAGAAGTCCTAATTAAACGTGTGGATATTAAGAAGACATTAATATATTTGAGAACATCTAGTTCATAATAATAGGTTGGAATGGCGATTGTTGGGAACAACGATTCCTTGTAGCAATTTAATCACTCAGTGTCTTGATGAGTAAAAACAACAATCATTGCTACCACCCAGCCTTGTGCTTAACACCATTCCATTTCTTTAGGAAATGTTTTACAGATACTTCTATTTAAATCAATATTCAAATTACACAATATTTAACATCACATCTTACCTGGGTTGGCAAGGGGGGGCCTACCCTGGGAAGTCGCACCTGGATGTGAGGCACCATTGTTGGGTGACCCATTGTTGTTTCCATGGTGTTGTGGGTGAGTTGGGGGTTGGCTGTGTTGTGGATGGTGGTGCATGTGGTGAGCAAGATGATTGTTGTTGCCGTGCCCAACAGAGTGATTGTTGGGGATAATCACTCCACCATTTTTATTGGGAGGTGCACCACTGTTGCCTTGGTTATTACTGACATTGTTGCGATCCCACATGTTGACAGTCTTCTTGTAGGATGTGGGATCACCCCAAGTGGATGTGCCGTCATCAATCTCCATTTTTCTGCGAATGGAGGGAGGGGAGGGCTCTTCCCAGCCAGTAGCCTCCATACCCTGGTCCTGTTTGTTACCACTGCCCCAGCTAGATTTGTTCTGCTTCACAGAACCTGGACCACCCCAGGAACCAATACTACCGCCTCCTCCACTGCCAGTGCTACTGCTACTGCTTTCCTGGGGTTTAGAAGATCCCCAGCCTCCTTGCACCTGGCCATTGGTGCGTGGAATCTCCCCCCAGCTACCATTTGTCCCAGCAGTAGCTGATTTTGCCCAACCTCCTCCTCTACTTCCTGCTCTGGGGCTTTCTTTCCAACCATTACCTTCTCCGGTCCCACTTTCTCCTTCCCACATACTGGATGATCCATTGTTTTTGAGCTCTGATTCTCCCCAGTCACCAGTACTGGAGCCATTGGAGCCCCCATTGCTGTTGTCCCAAGCTCGGGAGCTTTTAGAGCCCTCACCCCAGCTATTAGATTGGTCCTTCATCAGGCCATCATCCCAATTGGGGGTCTTTTCCTCAGAACCCCATGATGGCGTACCTCCATTTCTGGAACCAATGGCAGGCAAAGGGTCTCCCCATCCACTGGCAGTGCCATTCTGGGCTTTGCTGAGGGATTGTGGGGGATCCCGCCACCCTGATCCGGTCTGAATTGGCTGAGGTGGCGGGGCTCCCCAGCCAGAGGATGATGGCCCTTCACTTTTTTCTACAGACCTAGGCCTCTGACTAGAAGCAATATTTGGGTTGATGGTACCTCCATTGGTGGATGGGGTTCCACCATTAGAGTCTTCTAAGGTGTCACAAATGCTAATGCTCTTCCCATTATCAGAGTTTGCTTCTTCCATCTCCCATACAGTGTTCTGTCGGATGGGGGTCTGTCCCCAACCTGTGTTACTCAGCACCTTAGGGTCCAGGTCCTGCCGGGGTAATATTGGCGTAAAATCCATGCTGGAGGATCTGTCTCTACTGTGGGATTGACCATCGTTGCTGTCCCCACTACCCTCACTTGCTGGGGCTGTTCCAGACTGCTGACCCCATGAGCTAATTTGCTGCTCTTGGCCTGACCCAGAACTACCAGCATCTACCGACTCCCACCCTTTAGATGCATCAGTAGAGGATTTCCCCCACTCACCCCAGCCACCACCTTCACCCCCACCACTGCCTTGGACACCCCAGGCAGAAAGGCCTCCAGAAGGAGTTGAGTCCCAGCTTGAAGCCTTGGGAGAATCAGCTGCCTTGGTATCTCCACTTCCCCACACAGAGCTGCCTGTTGTGTCCCCATTGAGCTGGGATGATTCAGTGGGTGACTGGCCTCCCCAGCCAGTTAAACCATGGATGGGGCTCATGGGGTCCTGGGTTTGCTGCTGTTGATTCATATGGTTTGGTCCATTAGTGTCAAGGTTAGCAGGTTCCATATTGAAGGACAAGCTTTTGTTGGTTGAAGTGTGCTGTTGATCATTTTCATTAGCACTTATCATGCCAACCCAGCTTCCTCCACCACTGTCAGCATCACCCAGGCTCCCATTCCCAATTTTTCCATTGCCATTAATACCTGGAGGTAGAGATGGGGAGTTTGACACCCGATTTGGGCCACCACCACCTCCGCCCTCATGACCGAGAACAGGCCAGGCAGATGGATTGGCATTGGGATTGAGGTTCAAGTTAAAGTTGGGAGAGCTCCAGTTGTTGGGTGCTGTTATTCGTCCATGATTCATTCCATCTTGTTTTCCATCTGAACCCCAGCCTCTATTACCAGCTAATGTATTGGCGGACCCAGGTCCCGTCATCATGTTATTGGTAGCTTTGAGAGAGGGGTAGTGGGCCTGCTGGCCTGCGGCACCTGTGGCCATACTCAGAAAACTACTACTACAGATGGTAGTGACAGCACTGGTGTCTTGGTTAGGGCTAGCTGAGCCCAAGGGGCATTCTGGTGCTGCAGGGTGGCAGGGGTCACTACTGCGGTTGATTAAGGGCCAAGCTTCTGTGTCACTTTCGTCAATAATCACTTTGTCCCAGCAGTTGGCACTGGAGGCACTGTCAACTGGTATAGAGGGTCCCCAATGAGGTGTCTCATACTGAGTAACAGGGCCAGTCTGGATGGATATATCTAAAAGAGAAAAACAGCAAAGGAAGGTTTGAGGTAAAGCAGAAAAGAGGAATACAACACAGGATGTTGATGAAAATTATGAGACAGTCAAAACCAAAACATGCAGAAATTACATATGATATCAACTGGTAGGAGTACAGATATGGGGCAAAACAGAGTAATCAAAAGAGGTAGAAGGCGGGGGTGTGCTGGGAGAAAAAAAACACATTACATTAGGCTGCAGAACATCATGTAATACAGGCCCCTTAGTCCTATGGACCAGTTTTATCTTCTTGGTTGGTTAATGCTAGCTATCAGACTTGACAGGATGAAATGGGCACACACTTGCATGTTCCACAATCCAATACAATCAGGATGCACAGCCAAGCGTGCTACATGTCATATCAGCCATGGCAAATCCATATATCGTTCCCCTGGTGCAGTCAGCCAAACAAAAATGGGGATATGGCACTTTCCCGTTGTTTGCTTTACCCATCCTTTGTTCCTTCTCTCATTTCACCTGACTTCGTTCTTTTCTCTCAAACTAATTTTTTCTTACTTAAGTGTTTTGTTTTGCCCTTTGCCTCCTTTTCACTCTCCAATTACACTCATCCATAATACCTTCCCCTCTCCTCCCCCTTCTCTATCTCTTTCCACGTTCCCTATCTCTCACGTTCTACCCCCATCTGTTTCGTCACCCTTTAATTTCTCCCTCTCTTACTTCTGCTCTCCTCTAACACCCAGCAGTGAGAAGCCCATCAGTCTCCATCGTGGCTTCACTGGCTGGGACTGTGAAGGGAAGCCCAAGTGGAACGTGGCTCATTTATTGAAATGAAACCAGGATGGCTTCTCATCCATCACTTCCTATGCATCGCCAGGCCTACTTCTCCAACTGCACTGCACTCAGGAAGCACAGACACATCTTTTAAGGGTGCATGTGTCTCTTGGCTTGTCACTACCTGCATACTGTATACGTTCATGTTTCTACTGTTATCACAATCTGGAAAATGGCAATTGTGTGCAGCTTTTGTCCAACCACTAAACATGATCTACAAATGTAGTACCCCAGTGCCAAAAGAACGTTTTTGACTATTCTCTGAATGGAATTGCAAATGGTCAATTTCATTAGGACAAAAAGCAACCCATTTGAAGGGGAACTAATAATAGGAATTGATTAGATGCTGCAAAGGGGTAATAAATCAGGGAAAGGCAGAAAATCAATGATCTTATTAATGCCAGTGAATGAGAGCAAGGAGGCTATTGATCCAGCATGCAAACATCCTAACAGCTATGCAAGTCTCATGTGATGAATTAAAAACCCACAAGAATTGTTACAAAACACAGCAGTACAAAGGCAACACAAACCAGTAACAATCCAGACAATTCACTTGTACTACGAAATTGTCAAAATGTGAACATAAAGCAATACATTAGTATGCGGCTTTACAAAATTACCTTAAGAAAACAATGCAGTGAAATGATAAAATGGTACATAAGTTACTGCACTTTAAGTTCTCTACAGCCTTATGTAAACATCAAATTACAAATGAAAATATACAAGCACAGTAAGCTTTTAAGCTTGCTGTAACCCATTAAACATGAACATAAATATGAATATACAGTAAATGTTTGAGGCCAAATGGAAAATAATACAGCTTTGGTCAATGCCTGTGAAAAAACTGTAAGCGTGGTTCATTATTCTTACTAGTAGAACTACTTACTAATTATAAGATACAGGCCGTGGCTGCAAAACACTTTCCTTGTTTGATGATTAAGCTGCCATGACTTCTATTACTGTCTTCAATTTCAATCATATTATTGCACTGATTTCCATAATAGCTAGAAGTTATCCATCACATGATAAAACAATCCAGTCTGATACAGAAGTTGGTGGTAGGTGTGGACCCATGCGCGCGCACACAAATATTGACCAGTTATGTGTCATAGGATACTACAAACATACAGCAGAATGGCTAAAAATTTCCATCTGAACACTTATCTCCACTCCCCAGGCAGCCTTATCTCAAAGGGCCGTCATTCTGATGACACACATACTGTACATCTACCAAAACTACTCCACAGTCAGCTGGCAAAAAAATATTTAAAAAATTAAAATTAAAAAATTAACATCTGGGCAGAGCAAACCCCTCATAAATGCTCCCACTGTGCCAATTTTAAAGCAAGTTGTTCAAACTAGAAAAAAAAGATATGAGACTTCTATTTGAGAACTAAGCCCTAATAATGTCTATGTTAATGACAGAAGGTATAAAATACCCTGGACCCTGAGTCCAAAAGATTGCAAGCTAATGTGCCATTAAAGAATCTTTCTTTCTGAGCAGTGCTATTTCATCAGATCTGAAACACAGCCAAGAAGAACAGAGGGCTGTGGCCACAGGAAAATTTTACTCACTTGACCCCTTACCCACATGAGCTTCCTCTCTGCTGCTCTATCTCTGCCTGTCTCTTTGTCTCGGCCTCATTTGCATATGTTTCTTGAGAGTAAAATTAGGATGGATGAAAAAAACTGAAAGGAAAGTGAAAACGTTTGCATACGGTGGAGAGACTGTGAGACAAATTGAAAAAATACCCGAGGAGAAGTGCAACTTGTGCCACTCTCTCAGAGTGCTAAAACATTTTCATTCAAGGATGAGGAAAATCAGACTTCAGACAGCAGCAAGTCACTCAGTAAAAATACAAAAAAAGCCCCATGACATTAATATACCGCTCTTATCGGGTTGCATCTTGAACCTGCACAATGTGCAGTATGTAAATGCTTGTTTAACTGTGTGCAATGAAAATAGCAAATATGCCTCAACAAAAAAAGGACACCATGTTCTCAGCAATATGTATTCATTCTGGGACTTTATATTGGATTGCATCATGTTTTATATGAACCAATGCTGTTATGTTGACCTCTGCAAATGCATACATGTGTAGACTAATACAAAACAGTCTTGTCTCCCTTTAACTGTGTGCAACGTGCCTCAGTCATTCCATTTTCAAATCCCTCTCCAGACATTCCAACAGAAAGGCCTCTCTGATTCTTGGCAAAGAAGTAATTTGGCTAGGGAAGAACTAAACCAAGCCGACATGAAAGAAAAAAAAAAGCGGAACAATTGTTTCCATCCACCATTTGCAATCATGTGTCAGTAATGTGGTGTTCTCATTTTGGTTGCAATTAGGAGGGCAGTCGCTGATTACTCCTTGTGAATAAGAGAGGTTAAAAATAAAAGCTAAAAGGGTTTCTTTGGTCCCGTGATTCTGATGGGGAACGATTTGTTGTATTCAAGTCCATGGGTACGAAAAACAGGCTTGGTCTCTAAATAAAGCCCTTACTGCCACAAAGTAAATAACAATTCTTTAATGATGAACACATAAGCCAAGCTTGTGCTTAGATGAACAGTACACTGAAACTGTGATGCCATCCTGTCATGGTTGAAGCAAAAATAGGAAGAGATGAACCTCTGATAAGGACATGAGCTGCCTTCACAGAAATAGGAAGGTAGCCAAGAAACAAATGCCTCCCTTCTCCTTTGAGAGGATGGGCGACAGAAGCAGTGAGGGAGAGGGTGGGAGGGAGAGAGAGAGGGAAGTCTGAGGGGGGATGGGGATGGCATTTGCAATACCGAGGGAAAAGAAAGGAAGATAGTGAGAAAGAAAGAATGCACCGACTAGCAGAGATGATGCCTCGATAAATAAAATCTTTACTTCAACTAAGAGCCTAAAAACAACGTTTGGTTTTCTCATAAAACAACAGCAGGGTGACAACTAACTATCACCAGAGCAGGAAGGGTTGTTTAATGGTCTTTCATCCCCAAATTAACTCTCAATGTCTCTGTGAGGGCAGCTTTACACCCACTTAGATCAAAGATCACAAGTACAGTACTTGTTTTTCAAGAAGCTGGCAGGAATAAAGACTGAGGCACTGGTCACAGGAGGTTTTAAAATCCTCATCACTCATGTCTGTTTACCTCTGAGGGAAGACAGAGAACAGAGTGAGACGACAGTGACTCCTCTGGTTTCCTTGACACAGGCTGGATTAATGAGGCCACTAGGGGGGTTCTCTAACTCATGTGCATATGTGTGCAGCCTTGGCACATGAGGCAAACTATACCTCCCTAGCTTCTCACTGCCAAGATGTCTAGTGATTACTAAATGTTTTAAAAAATATATAAATTATCGTGATTTAAGAGGCAGGTAAATTCTTCACATCTTAATGTTACTTTGTGTGAATGCCCGTGTTTACCAGAGATGGGACTTAGAGAGCCTTGTCTGATGTTTTAAAAAGATTAACCCATATTTTAGTTCTTGCTTTGCAAAAAGAAAAACATTTTTAAATGTGAAAAAGCATTTAATTTGGAATTATTATAAAAACAGACTGTTTCACCTGCAAATAAAAAAAAAGAGCCCAAAATGAAAAGGTCAAGATTTAATCAGCACCCTTCAGTTTGCCTTCTGGCTACATGCTCTGTCTGAGTAACCAGCAAACAGCTGTTGGGCTTCAGTTCCCACAGTTTTAAACAGACCCCCAACATTTGCACCTGCTACTGGAGAGGCTGTTGGGACGGCTGCTGGCTGCACCAAACTACTTAATGGTCCCCAGTCAGCTGGGAAGACGGGGATGATGGGGGCAACAAAGGAAGGGGAAAGGGGGCAGGGGGTCTTGGTCTGGTGTTGGGACAATGAAATGGGAGAGTGAAGGTTGCGTGGGAGTGGTGTGAAAACTCTTAAATGTAAATAGGATGGGTTTAGACTTTTGGGATGGGGTGCTGTGTGTGGATAGCCTTCTGGAATGTTTCACATCACAAACGGTGTGTATGTGTGTGTGTGTGTGTCTGACGGAGAGAGAGACCATATATTTCCCTTTAAGGTCTGAGCCAGATGGCCTGCAGCACAGACAGAGATTTGAGAGGACACAACTAGGTCACACTTGTGTTTTCTTACTGCTGCACAGCCGCTACATCCATGTGTTACTGTTTGAATGCATTTGTAAATAGTACCAACCCCAGTGAAAGCGCCAAAACAACATCAGTTTCCTTTGAGTCCTAAATAACCTCATGAGAGATCACAATGTGTCAGGTCTTTAGAAAAAAATCTTTTTTAAAAAAAAGAAGAAAAAAGTTGGTGGGGTTTCAATGAAACATACATGACACAATACTGCCATGTTAATAATAGTGCTGATGAACAAATTCAGAAAAAAAGTTATAAACTGCCCTCCGATCAAGAATGTTAAAACACTGCTTGGTTACTTTGGCGCTCTTTTTCAGGTTAATATTTAAACTATTTCTACATATTTCAACCCTGAGATCAAGTGATTCGATGAGCAGGATCTTGTGTATAAAATTAAGGATAGAGCAAATATTGCTGTTGTAAAACTTACAACACCATATCTTGGATTTGTGCTTTCAATTGCAAACAGAAGCACATCTTAAGTAACATGTCCAGTCAATGAATGCAGTGTGCAAGACTTGTTGCAACAACAGCTTGAAGTTATTTGCTGGGCAAACAGTAAAGAACATATTTTTGGGGGGAAGCCCTCAAGACGAGACGAGAGGAGTACTGGGCACCCAGAGGGCCATGGAGAAAAGGAGGGTAAGGTTAGGGCCCAACAGAAAAACAACAGTAAGGTACAAAAAACAACTCAACTCAAAAACAACAATTTTTTAATTTGATCAAGCAGGGCAGCTGTATAGCAAAAAATATATAAATACAGCTTTGGTGAGTTAATCACTTCAAACTGTCTGTAGGTGTGAGAAAACAACTGACCACTAACAAAAGAGCCAAAAGTTTCATCACTTATGCAAATTATGAATAAAAAACAATCAAGTCTCATTTATTAATTACTATTACGGTGTATGAAATGCTAAAAAAAATTTTTTAAAAATCGAAAGCTCACAGAGAACAGTTGCTTCTGCGATGCAGAGCTGGCTAGATAGACATGCGCCACAGCTGGTGCAGATTTGTTTGAGTGCCCCGTGTTCTCCAAGCAAATGTTGAGTCAGTAATGAAAGACAGCACAGAGCAGCAAAGGAGCATCAATGAAAAGAGAGAAGAAAAAACACAGAATAGAAACTCAACAACAACAGTGAATCCAACACCGGCTTTAAAACTTGCACATGAAACATTTTGTGAGAAGATATGAAAAAAATCCATGTATTTTAAGTGGATGTGAGGTGACGCGTGGAAATGGTCATGATTTTTTTTTTCCTGACAAGACAGAAACAGGAAAATCCTGAGAATTCAAAGATGCAGAGAAATAACACAAAAAACAGAAGGAAGAATGAGAGGTTTAAAATGTTACATGTGACTGTAAATAGAAACGCTGAGAGAAATATAGTTGGAACTTATACAAGTCTCAGTAAGGCACCACACAATGAGCATCATCAGCTATGTGTGCTGCGATAATAACAATAATAATAATAATGGATTTGATTTACGTAGCATTTTCTCTAGATACTCAAAATGCTTCACATGGTTCCATTATTCATTCAGTTCTAATTCACACTTGGTGATGGATCAACTAAATGTATAGCCACAGCTGCCCTGGGGCTGACATGGCAACTAATCAGCGCCAACGGCCTCTCCAACCACGCACATTCACACAGCAGTGAGAGCCCTCACTGGAGGCAAGGAAGGTAAAGTGTCTTCACCAAGGACACAACAACAGAAGACCGGGGGGAGCCGGATTCGAACTGCCAATCCTACCCTGATTGGATGACCTGCTCTACCACCTGAGCCACTGTCGCCCCAGTGAATGAAGATACTTAATTATGTCGTCATTGTTGGTTTATAATGAACAAAATAAGGAAGGACAATACTGCTCCATTGTTTGATTTTAAAAAGCAAGCTGCTGATCATGTAAGGCATACATTATGTTTCACGTAATGTATGCCTCACGTATTGTATGCCTTACATACGAGCTGAGCAGCAATTTGTAAAAAAAACAAAACAAAACAAAAAAGTTTTGGGATGAAACAATTTGCACATAATCAAAAATGTCTATAATAAAAGAAAAGAGAATACATGTTTTTGATACACTGGCACAAACCTGGTGAGTGATTGCCAGCAGTGGATGTGACACAGTCTGGAGTACTGCTGGCGGTCGTCGTAGAAGGCGAAGAGTAAGATGCTGAGACTGAAGAAGAGGAGGAGAGGGTGAGCACACTGAGGGCTCCAGCAGGCAGTGGCTGGCCTCTCTTTAGCAGCTGCTTGTGCTCCTGCTGGCGGAAGCGTGGGGGCACCTCTCTGGGTGGGTAGCGAGCACTGGCAGAGGACAACTGGCACTGTTGCTGAGGGGGAGTCTGAGTCGGGAGTTGGCAACTGGTAGAGGTGCGCTTGCCATTGCCAGATGAAGAGGAGGAGGAGAGGGGAAGCGTAGGGCTGGTGGGGGGGAGGTGGTAGGGTGGTGGGTTGAGACTGGGCTTAGTCGGAGCAGGCTCTGGCACTGGATGGATATAATAAACACATGCAGAAAGAGACATGCAGATAAAGAGGTATGAAAACCTTCACTCATTATCAGTACTTAAAAGACATTCGGGCTGAATTCTGTCGATATCAGACAAGGGCTGACAAGAAAGACAGCTGAAAAGTACTTTTCTGAAGTTCCGTTGTTGAAATAGCCATTATATACCCTCTGAACCGAAGCTTTCTTAAACAGTTATCTGCTATAATGAGTTTCTGTGTGATGCAATTTGTGTAATATCACAATATTGCTTTTTGAACTACACAAGTAACAGCAGAGAAAACAGCCTTCATATTAAGCTAGATTCTTAAGGACTTATAAGAATGAGCAGCATTCTTTTTTTTTCCCGGTTTTATTTATGTTTGTGCATTCTCAGGATTATATTTATTTCATGTATAAGTGGGCGTTAGTTTGATTGCTCTATATTGGTGGGGACTATCCCTGGAAGGTAACAACCTCATGAAACCTTTTGTAGGCAGTATGCTACTGGCCCATGACAACTCCATGAAAAGGTCATATCTTTGTGTTGACTGAACACAGACGTACAAACAACTGGAAGGAGACAACTTCTTTCCACTCCGATGCACTCTCTTCTTTTGCGTGCACACACACACACACCACAGAAAAGACCCTTCTTTATGAAAGCTTTTGTTTTTTTACACTGAGTAAGACAAAATATACAAGTCTCCGTAAGACACCACACAGCAGAACATTAATCCAGTGTCAAATTCTAAAACAGTGTGATTGGGTTCCCCAAACAAATACAGTATGTCACACAGTAGCATCGCAGCTAGTGTGATATCAAACACAAGCTTTGTAAAGAATGGATGAACGTGCCAAAAAATTGACAGGTCTTCTCTGTTATGTGGGGGTTGATCTCCATCTCTAGTCAGAAGGTAAGGAACTCCAAAACATTGTGTCTCCAACTCAAAGATATTTTTAAATGGTATTTTCTTATCATTTGCGATAGCTTCTTACTAGGCCTTTCAGTTATGGGCCACAACAGACGCTTTCATAATGCTACTATCATTGCCTACCATGACTTTTTTTGGACATGATGCTTTCTTATCCCCTGGATACACATAGTGGTCTTTCACTCAAGGAAGGGATCAGAACAATGGGGGAAGATATCAGACCTCTGTGCAGTATGTGCATTTAGACCGTGAAACGGTAGGAATTAAGTGATGTAAAAATAATTTGTTCATTAAAGTTTAAGTTTATCCAGTGTGAGTGAGTTGTTGCCATGCAGTTCTGTGTTGCACTGTAGGGAATTATCCACACAATAGCCAGACAAACAAACGCTGCCACATTGCAAAGTAAGTAGAATCAGAGCACAGAGGTATTCACTGTGCCTCCCCAGAGCTTCTATGAAAACATGGCTAAAAACAGAGGCCATATCCATGAACACAACATTAATCCTTACGGCCAACTTCCTGTTGAGACAGAAATTACTGTAATGTGTAGAAAATCCCCATTTGCATAAGACAATTCTACGAGAAACACCTCTGTTTGGTAACTATTTATGAAGTATTAAACATATTAGTCATTTTTTCTGATCTTCTACTGAAAACATTTACCGACACACGATTACATACACTAATTTTTGGCAAGAAAATGCCACTCATGAGATTTCAGTGAAAACACATTTGCAGAGATAGACACAGACAGAGATGAAGAGAGATAGCGAGTGATAAAGAAAGAGATAGTGAGATAGAGAGAAGGAGTGAGAGAGAGTGAAAGCGAGAGTGAGAGGGAGAGAGAGGTGGCCTGTCCTCTCCAGCAGTATCTGGCTGGCTGCTGGCTTGGAACTGCAGCCGGTGACGCACATCTCTGATTAAATTCAGTTCAGCTTGCCTGAACGCTACCGCAACCTATCATGCAGCAGCAGAGTGAATACAAGCAGCCCTGCCCCCGTTCCTCTCTGTCTTCCCCACTCCATTTCCAAACCCATTCCCCACCCACCTCTGTCCACTACCAGGTCGCTCCAAAATGCCACTGCTCTCTGCCTCTCTTTCCCTGTTTCAGCTTGGTGCTCGCAGTTATTCTCCCCCTGGGCACTTATCCAGCTTGATCATCTCGAGTGTTTCTGTCCCCCCAACTTTGGTTTCGGCTCACTGCAACCAATTTTTATATCTAGTGGAAATTTTCAATGTCTATATTTTCCGTCTCCTCTGCTTTGTGTTATATTGACATAATTTTTTATTCATTTCCTCCTTTTTTTTAGCAAAGAAGGTACCAGACATAGATACAAGACCTCTTCTTCCATGGAGACCCTGATCACCGTAGAAGCTGAAAAAATAACTAAGAACATTTTTTAAGAATGTGACCACGTCTAACTTGTTCTGCATAAGCAGCAACATCATATCTCAAAAAATGATTTAAATATACAATCAAATCCACATTTTCATAAACCTCTCCAAATGCATTACTCAATGGTCACAGAGAAAAGTGCTGCTCTAAGAGAATCCTGGTGGGTAATGTCTTCTCCTTTTGGCTTCTCCCTTCAGGGGTCGCCACAGCCAATCAGTTGCCTCCATCTAACCTTTCTCTCACACCAACTACGTTAATGTTCTCTTTCATTACCTCAATAAACGTTCTCTTTGGTCTTCCTCTAGGCCTCCTGTCTGGCAGTTCAAAACTCAGCATCCTTCTACCAATATATTCACTATCTCTCCTCTGGACATGTCCAAACCATCTCAGTCTGGCCTCTCTGACTTTATCTCCAAAACCTCTAACATGTGCTGTCCCTCTGATGTACTCATTCCTGATCCTATCCATCCTGGTCACTCCCAGAGAGAACCTCAGCATCTTCATCTCTGCTACCTCCAGCTCTGTCTCCTGTCTTTTCCTCAGTGACACTGTCTCTAGACCAAACATCGCCGGTCACACGACAGTTTTGTACACCTTTCCTTTAATTTCAGATGAAACTCTTCTAAAACACATCACACCTGACACTTTTCTCTCTGGGTGGTGTCTAACTATGTATAATGTGTGTTTACCAAAGCATATCTGTCTGAGCTTTACTGTGGGGGAAGGTATGCGTGTCTGTATGGAAGTATATAAATATCACAAGAACACAGGAATAGCCATACAAATGCATGACAGGTGAAATAAAAAGACATTTTCCCTGGACAAGTTTGGTATTTTGAGGACTCTTCTCAATCCATATTTAAGTGTGAATTAAATAAATGGTAGTGGTAATACCATATATAGCACGATTCTTCACATTATTGCTATTTCTTGTTGAATCCTTTATAGATAATCTCAGATTTTCTCACTTTTCTTGAAATTTTCACTTTATGATGTTTTACTATGAACTCCCCCCAACCTCATCAAGAGCACTCACTGATTATTCAATCTTCCAGAGGCCCTCTTTGCAACCTGGCACCAATCTTTTAATTACATCCACTTTCAAACTAAATACTTAATTATGCACCAATAAGGGAGTGAGAGAAAGAGCAATGGCTTAAGAATTGAGAGCAAGTGAGAATGGTAAAGAGGAGAGAAGGGGTCAAAAAGCAAAAGAAAACAGAGGGCAAAAAAGTAAAAAGATATATTATAGAATCAAGGGAATGAGGTATAAAGACATGCACATGGGTGTCTGACATTTTAAGAACTATAATTGGTTCTCTGAGCCTAGTGCAAGGCAGTGCAGGTTTCCCCACATCTCTTCTGTCTATTGTCTGCAGAGCCTTTTTATTATGCAGCCATGTTTATTGAAGGGGGAGGAATGGACAGAAACAGAATCCTATATGCCCTGCATGAAAGAGCACTTCTTAATCCAATAAAATCAAGGAGGCAGGAGAGGTAAGGAAAAGCATACACACATCATACATTTAAAATGGTTTACTTCTGTGTGCAACCATTTTATACAAAGCAGATTTACACAGGCAGGTGTAGGTAAAACTGCATGCATCATTGCTTTCTTTTGGCTAATCTACAAGCTAAAGAAAAAAACATGACCACATCTTGGTGAAAAAATGTAAACATTGTCTAATAATAATAATAATAATAACAAAATATATACTTCTGTGTTATTCATTTCCAGTGCAGATTTGGGGTACTTGCTCATTTCAGAGTGAGAAAAATGGGACTGGATACAGTATGCAGACATGAACGTATATGTGCTTATAAATACAAGGAAGGGTAAAATATGTGTGACTCATGTGGGGTCCAGTCAGTCAGTATAAGTAGAAAACCATCCATGCACAAATTAAAGACACAATTTTAGCCCTTCTGACAATGGAATGTTACTAAACATCCACTCTCTTTGGTCTTTGTCTTGCCTGGAAGTTCCATCCTCAACACCCTTTTACCAATATACTCACAATCTCTCCTGTGGATGTGTCCTAACCATCAAAGTCTCCTAGACATCTGACTTTGGCTGTTCCTCCGATGAACTCATTTCTGATCCTATCCAACCTGGTCACTCCTAGAGAGAGCCTCAACATCTTCATATCCGCCTCCTCCAGCTCAGCTTCCTGTCTTATTCTCAGTAGCACAGTCTCTAATCTCTACATCATGGCTTGCCTCACCTATGTCTTATAAACTTTGACCTTCATTCTAGGAGACATCTATTTCAATCTTATGCAATCTAACAATTGTTACCTTGCTTGTTAGTGTGACTGGCCCTAGCACCACTGTCATGCCATCTACCCGAACTACCATTGCGATCAATGTATTGAGCACTCCTGCTATAGAGGCTGACAACTAACCTACCCTCACTTGCAATGTGAGACCACGGTGTCTAATGTGATCTCTTCCCAAATAACATCTTTTCCACTTGTTCTGTAATCCGTGCCCGCACCTTGAGCCCCATTTGTGTTTAATTTTAAATAGCATGATGGTGTTCTGCAAGAAAAAGTAGTGGGACATATAAGCCGGTAGCATCAGAGTCTCGACTGACCGTTTACAAATGTGTTGAGAACCACTTGGTAAAAAATAAAATGTGACAAAAAAAGTAATTTTCCATTACATGGTGGTCTGACGGTGAGGAGCTCGCTAAGCTCACGCTCTCCACCCAGTCTGCAGACATTTTTGCCATTGCTTCTTGTATTTATAAGCTACTAAATCATACTAGCTTCATTTTTCTTACTTGTTTGTGGGTTGCACATGGCACATCATCAAAACAACACACCCACCCTAGCACCATGCCAGCTCACTCCTTTTAGAAACAATCGATTGAGTATCTCTGCTCCTGGCTCAGAGGCAGAACAACAATGACCGCCCATTCTGTCTTCCTAACTTACACGACAGTGAGGTGTAATAAAAGCACAACAGCAATGTTTTAAACTGGCGGTGCTAAGGAGATACACAAGTCTCTACCATATTACGATTAAGCCCTAAAAAGCTAACTCCTTTTTGGGGGGGTAAAGCGCTTTGACAACATTACACTGCGTCCATCTGAGGACAGTGCCTGAGGGAAACCACTACCTGAGGATATACTGTCTTTTGAATTTGGCAGATACGTAACATGATGAATGGTAAATTATAAATATTTTATGGCTCATACCATAATGAGACACAAGGTCTGCTAAGACCAGAGCTCCAGGGACAAACCTGGAACACATTCTGCAACTGGACTACTATTGATATGTGATGTCAACGTGAATTTATTTTACATAGTACTTCAATAATATGACTACTATTCACATACCTTAACACTTATTAACACTATTAACAAGTAATTAAAACTAATCTCATGTCAAATTCAAAAGGCATACTATTGCAAGCTTTGGTGGTTTAACTGCTGGCTGACAATAGTATGAGGAGCTCTTAATGCAAGAATAAAGGAAGTCTATGAATATTATAGACACATAAAATATATACAAACACCATACCATCAATGCGTTGACAGGACTAAGATTCACATAAGTTGATCTATGTACAATTAGCATGCCTGATATTTAACAAGACACTGTTGGGATTGGATAATGGGGGAGGGACAAGAGACACCCAATGAGCCCCCTTTGTTAGCAGCTTGTGAGTGATCATACAATATGAATAAACAGAGAGGAAGGCATTGTTTGAGTTTGTGGGTGCCCTTCATTTCCTCTCCCACTGCCGCTCACTCTTTTCTACCACTTGACATGCAGGCACGGTGAAAACATGGGGGGGGGGGTGGAGGAAAAACAATTATGCTTGGCAGTCATAAATCCACAGGATGTAATTCACAAGCTATTTACTGTTAATTCATTGAGTGTTTATAAATGTGGTTAACTGAAGAGAAAAGCAACTCCAATGCTGAAGTAAATTAGCCTCTAATTAAATCGTGATTCATGAAATTTCCTTTCAAAAGTGTTTGACACGATTAATAGCTTGTGAAATTACAAATTAATCCAGTGCAGAATTATACAAAATGCTTATGTTTATGTCCATCTCTAGTAGCTTTGAAAAGGAATGTGCTGTAAACACAGTGGAGGTGTGATGCACGTGTTTCTCTTCAGATGGGGTTGTACGGGCTGCGTGCATCAAGGGTAAATGAAGCAGGCGAGGGGAAAAAAAACGCATGGGTAATGAGGAATGTGAGGAACGAGGTAACAGGCAATTTGTTTGTTCTCTAACCTTTCGGCAGCGAAAAGTGCATGGGCAGCAAAAATGGAGATTGTACACCATCTGATAATCAGAGTGTAGGAATGGGACGACAGTGTTACTGTGGTTTTCTATGCCTCTGTGTACCTTTTTTATGAATTGCATTTTGGAAACTTCCTGTCTGGGCCATATCCTTTGTTGTTTCCTAATGGAAGCATAGTATTAATTCATTGACAAAAGGCTGAAAAGCTGTATTTTAGCTTATATAAACACAAGACTGCACAGATATGAAGATTTCAACATCCATCAAGAAAGTTGTACTTTCAGTGTCAGTTAAAAAATTGCAGAAATATTTTCAATATCATTTGGTGGAAGGTTGAAGCGTGGGTCTGACAAGAACTCATTCCAAGTTTTTCTGCAGTCTTTCGCAAGGACTTTTTTTGAAAAAAAATTATCATTTTCCTCTATTATGCAAATCCCACTGATGTAAAATCCTCCAGATTCTATGGAGAGGTGGAATATGCTAAACACACATGAAGGATTGGTAAAGCCTTTTTAAAAAATATATTTTATTCAGCAAATTTCATTCAAATATTCCTAGCAGCCTCCAATAAAATTTGGCAGAAATGAATGTGTCCTTTGGAAGGCGAAGGAGGTCCATGGATTTTTAAGACAGACTTGGTGAAGCCATTAGCTCTGCTAGTTATAAATGTGCTGCTATCTCTTAAGTGACTTCCTACTTAATAGAAGTGTGTATTTTGTTGGTAAGCATGTTTACACATGATATTCTGACAAAATGAACAAGGAGGAATGGCTTTGTCTGTTACTATGATAGTGGATATCTATGCACATTTGCAGATATTCAGATACATATACTCATCACAAACATCTCAGTATGTGCATGGTTTTGTAAAGGTTGGACTGAATGCGTAGCAGTCAATCTGAAAGATTTTGATTGCAGTGGTGGGAGATATTGTGACCAAGCTGTGTGTGTTCCAGGGGGTGAATAATCAGTATCCCTCTGAGTTAATGGGGAAGGAAGGCTGTGCATCAGAGGTCCAGCTTTTGCGTGACTATGGGGGAGGTGAGTTCAGACAGTAGCATGCTGCCTCTTGGAACCCTGCATTTGGTGAAGCGCCACGCTTAATGGGGGGCAAGGAAGTTAATTCCACCGCACAGAAGCTTTATCTCATTTTCATACATATGAATGTACCAGGCCAAGATCGATTACCACAAACAAATTGAAATGCCTGAGACCAAGGAGGCTTGCAGGGAGGAAGGAAGAAAAAGACGCTGTAGATAGGGGAGGTGATGTGCATGGGTATGCATCTATAAATGTGTGAGAGTGTATAAGGTATACCATAATTTCCAGACTACTGAGCGATTATAAGCCGTGGGCATTGAAGTGTTGTAACACGAGATATTTACAGAGAAATATGGTATTTTAAACATTTTAATTACTGCTTGTTTTCGAACAGAGCCTGTAGCACAGCAGTAAAACACTGTCCAACGTCTCAATTTCAATTCATTGATGCCAAGCTTACCTGCAGCAGCTTTCCTACTTTGACAGCCAAATTGAATCCTTTAACTTAGAAGCTACATCATATGGCTTTCTTTGCGTATTTTTCATCAAAAGTCGTGTGTGTGTGTCTGTGTGTGATGTGCAAATTATCTGTTCCAAACAAAATGAAACTACAGTAGTGCCCTCCTTGGTGCATTATCGCTTCCATTTGTCTGTCTCGCATCTGTGTGAAAAAAAAGTAACAGCTTATAGCTGGAAAATACGGTAGTTCCTTCATGTGGAAGGTCAGGAACAAGTCATAACCACATTCAGATTTCTCTCTCCACACTATTTAGTGACTATTTAGTCACTACATACACTAGGTTTTAACTGATGTTAAAATCCAGTGTATATGCTGTAGGATTTAACATCAGTACATATACAATAACATGCATCCCTGGTGATGACACCTTTTTTCACAAAACACTGCATGCAGATGGTGAGAGGTCATGAATTATTCGTCAACTTTTCTTTGACTTTCCTCATCTTTCTCCCTGCATGAGCAGCCACTACACACAATCAATTTCTCATTCCGTGTCCCCTTTTTTCTCCATCTCTCATTAAACATATTATAAAGTAAATGTCCATGTCATTAGTCCTCTGCTATATAAGCCCTGTCATTGACTTCCGACGGTCATTTTTGTCATTCATCTAAAGTAGTCACTGCTTCATTACTTTCTTTCCTCCCATTCCTCCTTCGTTTTTTGCTTTTATCCGGCCCCAGAACGCCCTGTTACACTTCCGCTTCTTTTTGTCCACCTCTCTCCTTTTTCTCAGTCATGCTCCCTTCATGGGGCCTCTCACAGCCAGGCTTTTCAATATTTCCCTTCAGTCTCAGCGTTTCCTTTTGCTTCTCCTGCCAGTCAACTTGGAACAACCCACAAAACATCACGCATTCTTATTAGGACTGACATTTTTTTGGCTTTAATCTAGATCAATGCATCTCAAATTAAACAACTTTAAAGTGAGTTTTAAATATATTTATTATTGAAATTATAAATATATATGTTTTGTGCAAACAAAGGTGCAAGAAAACCAATTAATTTTTTCTAGTTAACCTCTCACCAAAGTCACTCATTTTACCAAATGCGAATTGGAAGCAAACTAACTTTGTGTATATGCATTTTAAACTTAAGCACTGGATTTGTGTGTGTTGTGCACCCTGCTGTTCTATATAAACACAATGAAGGTATAATGAGGTATCTGTGTTGGACTGCCTCTGAGACAGCAGTGAAGGTGAAAGGGATATCAATATTTATCAGGGCAAGAAAGACTTTTGTGCACGGTCCTCAAAATGAAGGCTTAAAAAGCTGCTAGCAGCTGTTAGCAGCTAACTCAGAGAGGACAATCAACTAAAATATCTTTGGAGAGACACAAGAGTCCAGATAACAGGGAAGGTACAGATCATGACATTCCATGTCATTCCGGTGATTGCAAAGCTTTGCTCTGTTGTGGTATATGTCCCATCTCTTTTGCTCGTGGCCTTCCAACTTGCAATTCAAAACCATATAGCAGAAAGGAATTGTCTCTCCATTATACTGCTCAGTGTAAACAGAAAGGGTGTTGTAGAGAAGAGTTTTTGTTGTGGTACAGTTTCATGATATCTGTGTTAAAAAAAGGGTCCAACCAAGATCAGACAGGTCAGGGTAGAGAAGTATTGGGATGGTACTTAACTAGATGGAGTTCAAGCCCAGCTGTGGTGACCTTTTGTTCAAGCTCAGTAGCTTAGAGCCAGATGGCCATGTTGCTGCTCAGACTGGGGATCAGTTTTAAAAGGTATACCATGGGAACAAGAGAGGGTTGCTGCTCCGCTTGAAATTTGTGCCAGATTATGAAATTAAAAACTTTGAATGTATCCATTGATAAAATCAGTTATACCAGAACGGTAACAATAAAAGTAGTAGATATGAGATAATTAATCTCACTTCAATCTCTCATCATGAATGAATGAATAAAGAATACTTTAATAATCCCAAAGGGAAATTATTTAATCATCTCATGATCTTGAGGGGTTAGCATATTGTTGTATTGGCATTAGGGTGTTGAAAATGAGCAAGCTAATGAAGGGTTGTTAAACGTTATAGATTACGTGTGTTAAAGCAGGCAAACCAATGCAACAAACAACTACGAGATTGGAAAAGACATGTGAGGAAACCGCTAATCGGTGATGTGTAAATACACTAGCTTTGCTGTTTAGGTGTTCATTGATAAAACCAATCCAAAATAATCAGGCCATGATGACAGAAATTCAATGTAAAAAAAAAAAAAGTGACTGATAATTTTCGATCTATTACCTCTACAATTGAAACATCAAGTACAAATTCGTCTCAGTGACCAACTGCGAGAAGCAGGTCCAGCTCTAAGTAAACTCGGTTTTAACATCAGCAGAACACTGAGTGCACTTGAGGACACGTTTTTAAGTCCTATTCACTGTCTACATTTTTGCTGAACTTGACGGCATCCTTTTATCCTCTCCCCTAGTATATGCGCTCACTTCACAGCCTGGTGCTGCAGGCATACTGGGCGTCACTCTGCATGAGAGTCCTCTGTATTCACTATGCTGTGTGTGTGTGTGTGTGTGTGTGTGTGTGTGTGTGTGTGTGTGTGTGTGTGTGTGTGTGTGTGTGTGTGTGTGTGTGTGTGTGTGTGTGTCTGAGAACAATCAAACAGCACAATGAGTCCATCTGGGTAAAAAAAAAATGCTAAATGCATTGCATGTCTAAAAAGCGTGTGCGCCTTTCTGGACCAGCATGTGTAAATTAGAGCAGATTAAATGAATTATCAGTAAACTGGAAAATGAGATAGATGAAAGGGTGTAGTTTATGTCATAATGGTACTCACCTTTGGGTTTCTGATCAGCAGCCTTTAAGAAGAGAAAGAAAATTCACTTTTGAGCCTCATACAGGAAGAACAAGTGCTAGTATAACATGTATTTTCTATTTAATGACAACATGCACTTGTATTGTGCCCTGTATGCATGAAATGAATTGGTGCTGGTTTACATCAACTATTCTGCATATAAATCAGGCAAATCCTGTTTATATTAAGTCAATGATTCAAGTGTACTGTATCCACAGTATTTCAGTACCTACTAACTGTACGTCAGCGATCTAAAAATAGATGAGCATGAGTTTTAATATGTGCGTTGTGTGGACATGTGCCTCATTTTCAACCTCACCTTTTTCTGGATGATGTCAGTTTTGGTCTTTTCTTCTTGTTTTTTCTTTTTCTTTTCTTCCATCAAATGGTTCTCTTTCTTCTGGTGCTAGCTTCTCTCAGCTGTCCAAAGAAAAGAAAAGAGTAATGAATAACACATGAAAAAGAAACACTTTTGATAATTACAACTATAAATCATTTCCCTTCATTTCCTTCACTAATTAACAAGAAATGTAGTTCTTTTAGTTTGATTTATGTTCTAACATGTACATCACGCATCGGTTTTGCTACTTTGTTTACACGAGACTATTGGTGGCATAGGGCTGAAGAAACTATGGTAGATTAGAAGTGAGGTTTACTTTGAAAATATATCAGATTCTAAAAGTTACTGAAAATAAAGAAAGCTATGATTAATTGTGTATCTGTACATAAATAGCAGCCTGCATGTTTCTGGTCAAATTTCTGCACATCTATTACATCCAGACATATTTGAACAGTCTGTGCAAGAAAAAAAAATTAAATTCCAAAAGCAAATGCATACAGTCATGTTTGCCAACATAAGCACACACAGGGTCTATAAACCCTCAGCCTATTCCTTTTGATCCATGTGTAAGTCTGAGCCAAACAGCTCTCAGAGTCTGGAAAACTTTTTCGTAATCATCAGTGAGTCGAACTGGTGAGACAGCCAAGCCAAACTGGCAGGGAAAGTAAGAGCTTTGGTTCAGCCTGTATTTCCTTTCGCTTTGGTTCCTGGACCAGAGAGAACGAACACATGTTTCATCTTCAGTGCAATAAACACAAATCTATAATACAACACCGTATCAAATCAACCCAAGAGAACTCCCCAAAAGTTTCAAATGCATTCAGCATGCACTTGCATGTAAGTCAAACTTTGAACTGTTGTCATTTGCTGGTGGTCCTGTGAAAAAAAAAGTATACCACTAACATGTACAATAAGCCATTGTGCCCTGTATGCATGGTCTGGTAAGACACAAATGTGTTCTTGTTTCTTTGATAATTCTGGTTGTAAGCTATTCATCTATCTTCAATGTAGGCTCACTGAGGAGCACTATACCTGCATTATTACTATTACCTTGATGCAGGTCTCAACATTAAGAGGAATTACATGCAAAAATATGACATTTGGGGAGCATGCATGTGCTTTTTTTTTTTTTTTTTTTTTTACAATAAAGAATAATGTGGATTACACTGAACAACCAAATTTCAAAACCCCAACAACATTGAGGTCTGAGAAAGGTGATGACTATTTGTCACTTCTTTATAACATTTTAAAGACCAAAAGTAAGGGATTAACCCATTAAGAAAATCATTAGCTGATTCTAAAATTTTGATTGTGTACTATTATTTAAATGAAAACAGGATGATACAGGCCCTGGATATGAAGCAAAATTTGAATGGGTGAAGAAAAAAATCACAAGGCACAAAAGACATTAATAAAGCCTGACTTTCACTGTAAACCTGCTGGTACAGGGGTGAGGCTGTCCATCTAAAAGAAAAAAGAGGCTTCAAAGACACTCTGTGATTGTGTGGTAAAATCTCTATAACAATAAGTCATTGCCAGAAAGTAGAGGTAGTCAAAGGTTAGACCGAGACAGCAGGAGAGTGAGAAAATCCTGTTTTTATCCAGGACTGAGTAGCCAAAAATACAGAATATCTGCCAGAAAAAGATATCCCTCAGTTTTTTTTCCTTCTCCAAATGGATTTTTCTCCGTCTCATTCTGTATATTGCTCTCCGATGCTCTCTCTTTCTCAGTATTCACACAGACCAATTTTCGACACCGAGGAGTCTGTGCATCTGTCATTGGGATAGCACCTAATAGAATCTTATGTGCGAATGTGTGTGTGCATTCACATACAATCATGTATCATACATTGAGTTCATGTTGTGCAGTAGTTTATTTTCAGTCATTCTTTTCCAGGACCCAGTATCCATCTACATGATGGAAACACATGGCAGTGAATCCACACCTAAATAACCCTACAGTGACAGAAAGTAGGAAATAAAGAGGATGAAGTGTTGGTACTGGTAAAAATGTTACTGCCTGTAAGCAATTATGGAGATTAAGAGTATGAAGGGAAACTTACTGCAATCTGTCATTAACGGTTACCACCAACAAGTGACAGGGCCTGTCCAGCACACATGACTGTGTCACTGGTAGAGACATCTCAGTTACTGAGAAGATAATAAGCTTTTTCCTAAACTGGTTGGAAGAACAACCACATTATGTTCACAGTCAAATGGACTATCTACTGGTTGAAGTTAATTCAGAGCATGCTCAGTCTCCTGACGAATGAAAATGATGGCAGCTTTAAAGGGGTAGTAGTTTGGTCACCCATCAGAGTTCTGACAATTTTCTTGTGCTTCCAATCTCTTATTCCTAGCTTTCAGTTTGTATTGGCTTGCATTATTCTCCTGCTTTATTAACAGCATGATCCACGCGATGATGTGTTTAAACAACAGATTGTATAAGATCACCACGGTCAACAGTTCAAATGAACCTTCAATCAGAATGAAGATCAGTACCGATGGAAACCCAGCTGAAGTTATTTATTTATATTTATCTGCTTCTCCTCCTCTCTGTGTCTCTCACTTAATGCTGCTGACTCCAGCATCTCCTCACCTCTGACCCTGGGGTGCTTCCATGCTGCCTTTGGCATCAGGTTTAACCTCATTGGCATTATGACAATGCAATTAGGCAAAACATGTCCAGTGTTTAGATGGCTGACCTCCATTATCTCGTGTGTGTCTCCCATCATTTAAGACAAGTCTGTTTACAACCAGTAAGTAAACCACTAAATACATGACGTTCAAGCCAAATTTTATTTGGCAATGACTGTTTCTATTTTCATTTACACTTCAGCAAGCAAGCTGTATCCACATCGGCAGGAGGATTGTCATAATGAACAAATGTGTGCAAAGTTGGAGGAGACTCAGTTTGTCACTGTTCAAGCTGACATCTTTAAAATATAATTAAAGTTATGATTAATATTAACATTATCATAGTAATTAGTAGCATTATTACAATTGAAAATATATATAGTTGTTTCCTACATGTGGTCTCACAGTATCATGGCATACACTGTCATTAACATTGTGAGTAATATTGCCATTATTATAATAATTATTAGCATTGTTACTATTGTTACATTGTACTAATGATACGGGTAGTCCTCAAGATACGAACAACCACTGCGCAGTATCTACTGCGGTTCCCATTTTATAAATCAAATACAGGAATATTTATGTGTGGCCTGTTATTGTTTCTGGTACGTCTTAAGGAATAGTACTATTTACTATTTACAAGTACTTAAGTAATAGTGCTATTTACAGTAGTAAAAACATTTAAATAGCCTCAAATGGCGATTATAAATTGAATTTTAATTAATAACAACTTAAGAACAACTCACCTTACTAACAAGTAGTAATAACAATAATAATAACACCAATTATTATTATTATATAAACAACATAAATGGGATAGCAAGAGCTGAAACAACTCAGTCTTTTTCTTATATTGGATTATCATCATTTTTGCCTTCAGGCTTTATAGTAGTAGTAATAAACAGAATGAAAGCAATGATAAAACCGTCATGTAGCCATAATGTGTAGCTAAAGCATGTTAGCACCACAGATGAAGGATGTGTTAAATCCTCAACGCAAACACGAGTTAACTGGGATGAGCACTCACCCCGGTCACAGAGAACTATTGTGATTCCTTTTAAATAATCGTAATTAAAATAGAAACTCCTAGAACTTTTTTTTTTAAACAAAGGACAATATTTACAACCAGGGACACAGATCAGGAGCATATCTACTTCAGAAAAACCCCTGTGAAGGTTAACAGACAGAAGTAAAAATTACAAGACTTAAAGACAGCCTCTTTGGGGCCTCTCCAAAGCATTTTATGGAGATACTAACTAAATACTAACAAGAGAAACCCAATGAGTGAAATTAGGGAACACGGTAAGAAAATTAAACAGCTATGCAATGCAATATAAATGTAAAACACTTGTTTTCCCCACTTACAATGTAATAGTCCTTTACAGTGACAAAATGGAAATGATCCCAAAAGAAACAGAAGTTGGTCTACAAGTGCGCCCTCGTTATTTGTGGTTAATGCGTTCCAGGGACCAAACGCGAATAACAAATTCCGCAATATATCGCCAAACTATTTATCTCATTATTATTATGAACGCTCCCCATACTGATATTAAACCACCTTCTAGCTGTACTACCTTTTCCCGGTGACGTTTGCAAAAAGAAGTTAGATGTGGTCTTCTTTCAGCAGCCACTTTGTCTGATCATTCTTTCTATGTATTTCAGACATCCAAAGTGGTCCCACACCACTGATTTACTTTCTTTTATGAGGCATAAAGATCAGAGATATCTGTCTCGTTTCTTTTTACTACAGGCGTACAGCAAGTATTACTGAATCTGACAAGCAGTTGGGGAGTAATTTGAGATGTCCATGTAAAATTTTCCCTTTGCTTTTTTTGTAATACAACCAGAAATAAGCAAATGCATATGTATGATAACCTAACATTCTATGTCACAATATACCATGACAACAGTCAGCACTGAAACCCTTCAAGAAACACACATAAAACCAGCCATGTTGAAAATGCAAAGGTAAACGTGATGTCTATGTCATGCTTATCGGTGATGTTTATCTGACGACTGTTTTCCTTCCACTAGGGATGCAGAGGACAGGGAAGTGAGAAGAGAAGCAGAGACAAAGATGAGGGAGAGGGAATGATGGGGGGGGGGGGGACACGGAGGATGGAGGCAAACACGGGGAAACGCTAATTAAGAACACCAGCCGGCAGAGAATCCTTCTGGTCATGGAAGAAAAGAGGAGAGACCATACTGAAAGAGGAAGACAGAACAAATTCTCACATGAGAAACGGAGAAGGAAATCACAGGAACATTGGAGTTGAAAGACAAGCAGACCCAACGAGACATGCAAGGAGGAACGAGACAAACTGGAATATCCACACATCCTAATTGCGAGGGAGGAAAAAGGGGGTGAAGGGGGAAACCAGGCAAAGATGATGGAGTCAGCAGAAGGGAGGAGGAATGAGCTGGAAGACAAAGAAGGAGAAACAAGGAAACAGGGAAATTCAAAAGGGGAAAGTACTGTAAGGGGGGAAAAAAACGCAGCTTCAGTGTTCTAAGTGGGTGTTGAATCATATCAGACACAACACTGATAAAAGAGGGGATGAGGAAAGGAAAGAAGACACTTTCCTCTTAGCATTATAGAAGTAATATGGTCAGGTCATGGCCACAGAACATGTTAAATCCACTCTCAACTAACATTGAGCTCCTCACCAATTCCTGTGGCATTAGTGAAGCCACAAGGCTCGTCTAAGTCAAATTACATGGAGCTTTATCATGAAAAGCCTTAAGACCTAGGGAGAGTTCATCAAAACTTACTGCCACTGCTACTACTCCTCATCTTGCGCTGAATGCCACGGGGATCGGAAGCCCCTTGTAAATCCCACAGCAGACAAGCAGCAATAACAATGTTTTTTGAGGGTGTTTCAATTCCATAGCCACACCAAACGTCACACAGAGTGGTAAGAATTCAGGGCCTACCAGCTTTGCTTTCCGAAAAAAGAAGAACAAGACTTTGCTATTGCTACAAGACTGGACTCGTTCAACAGAAATTTGGGCTTCACAACATATTACTGCTTCAGCATCAACACTGCAATGGTCAGATCGCAAATCCAACAACATCAACAAAGTCTCTAAACTCGCTCTAAAAATCTTTTTTCTGTTTGGTGCAAAAGAATCTGGTTTATGGTACAACACAAGTCCTGTCTCTATAGATTTTGTAATGTCAATGAAATACTGAGACGCACTCGCAGACGCTTTTTTTAAAACTTAGAATCAGTAGTTGAAGGATTGACTCAGGGTGGAAGAGTAGGTGGAGGAGTAGGTGGAGAGCAGTGATGAGGAGGATGCAAGATGGAGAAAAAAAAAAGTCAAGGAATCAGAAAGTGCACAACTCTGGCTTACATTATAAATAACATCTTTGAGGTTTGTTTCCAGAAAATTAGCTCTCGGTGTCTTGGCTGCTTCCTCTGCCAAGTCGATATGAAACTTTAACATGATGGCAGCTCATTAAATAGGAAAACAGCACTATGCACAACAACGGGTAGGCCTCTTTTCTGTCAGCACCAACAGTTAAAGCTTACTGAATTCCAGAAGCTGCTGTCAAAATGAGTGTGTTGGTGTACATGCTGGTCGCTGTTTATGACTGCTTTGTGTTCATGAGACTATGGGGTTGTGTATTTTCTGCATATGCTTGCATATTTTCTGTATTTGTTGAATCTTTGTGCCCGTGTGGCAGCTTACAGGCTCTGATGTGAATCTCTGTTCAGATGTCAGGATAATTTAGAAGGGCTAAGAGCATTAATACAATAGCTATCATGATTAACCTTCAGTAGTACTGCCTTAAACTTTAACAAAAGGCCAGAATTGAGCACCGTGACATAAAGACTGACATTCACTAATGAAGTCTTATGTCATGGCCACAGGGGCCTTGCTTTTAACTATAAAAGAGCATTGCATGCAAAAATACACTTCAGTGTGAACTAATCAAAATTATCAAGTTCACGCACAGATATTTTGCTTGCAATATCTGACAATTAATTTGGGTTGGCTTGGTAATGCTTGGGTTACACAAATTAACTTTGAACAAGGCCTCCTTTGTCAGTCTATTTATTTATCTTACAATATGTAGGGCATTAAGTCTTGTCAACTATGATAATACACTCATGGCAGACCAACATATCGAGGTCTGTTATTTGGATAAATCAAATATCAGATGTTATACTCGCTCTCTATCGAAATATCAACACTACATTGATGGCTTCCTGCTGATGTCAAGATCTTATCGTCAGTGCCGCGCAGTGATAAGGGTTCAGGAAACAGGATTTGTAACAGATTCACAACAAATGCTTACATAAATCTCTTTTGTTTTCTTTATGTTCATCGACATCAACATCAGCAACATAGTTCTCAAAGCGTTGGCAATGCTCTGATACTGTCAAAACATGTGATGAAATGGATTAGGAGCTTATTCACTTGAAATCTGTAGTATCCCTAAAGTGCACATTAAAATGTGAAAATATGTCACAAATCAAACACATTCCCTCACCTGACTCATGGAAGCCAAGGCAAGGTAGGGCATGCATGTGCTATTTAGCCTTAATTAAGGGATTTAGAAGGGCTGTAGGGCCTTAGTCCTTTAACATGATCAGTAAGGCTCACTAATGCTGGTTTGGAGAAGGAAAGGGGGAACATTGTAGCTTGGATGTCCAGCATATTCTTTCTCAGCTTCCATTTGATCACACTTTCCTGCTCTCCAAGTCTCTCTAATTATCCAGCATGAAGCACAGGGAGGGATGGAGGCCCCCACCAAACATCGGCACATTGAACATTCCCCCTGGACCCCTGCCAAGACTCACAGGCTGCAGCTCGCCAGGTTCGGCTTCCCCTCCCCATCCCCATCCCCCCCTGCTTCCATCCCGGCATGGCCCTCCTCTGGTGGGCCTCCTAAGCTCCAACTCCCTCTATTGGCACACATGTTGGACAAGAAGGAGAGGGTTATACAGAACCCTTTTAAACACCCACCCCCCAGCACCCAAAGGACTCTTGAGTTACAACCCTCCTATATCTCTCTAAGGCAAAAGCCCTGAGTATGACATAATAATGGACTAGAGTATAAAAAAACGTCCTGTTACAAAAAAACAAAACAAAACACCTGTTGGCAACCTTGAAACTTTACTTCAAACTATCGGAAAAATAAGTATTGTTTCACCACATGGCAAAAGTGAAATAAGGCGGACTTATTATTTTCTTACTACTTCACCTCTGGGAGCACCCCAACAAAGGACCATTTTGTACCAAAACAGATCGCTCTTAACCCCAGTAAAGAGACTAGGCTTGAATTAAATGGTAACACTGGTGTTTCCTGAGACATTACCTCAGTAAGTGTCGAGCATTTAAAGTAACTTCTCCTCCCTGCTACCAGGCTTCAAACGTCTGTCTTTCCTGCCTCCTCATTGATGCCCCTGCAACATCTTTTCAAAGCTAGGCTGGCTCTACAGCCTGTTGGAAAGATGGGCATGCATATGGAAGGACCATTGACCATAGGTAAGAACATGGATCTGTCTGTGTCTGCAAGCCAGCTGGGATGTCTTGAGCTTACAGCAGGCAGCTTACGACTTGATTAACAACTACGATGCACTAACTGAGTGTCAGAGCTTTGAGCTGGACATGATCCCTCTCTCTCAAACACACACACACACACACACACACGCTTTAACAGTTTCTCCAACAAATGAACAAATTCATGTGAGCTACAACTGCTCTCATACATTTTTCTTTTGATCGCTCACTGGTGTGTGATGACCAAGATGCGACAGAGATGTCAGAGAAGGGAGTACAGAAAATGGGAGTTTGAGACTCAACAGGAAATTATATACTTCAATTGAGACATGCATAAGAAATAATAAAAGCATTACTGCAGTGCATGGAGTCAGGAGGCATTCATGTAGAGTACAATGCAAGGCAAAAGTTCAGTCGTCATCTGGTCCTTGCTATCCAGGCAAAGAGCGGGGACAAGAGTGAAAATGATGGAACATCTAGTGCAAAAAATGAATACGGAATCTACGTTGAAGAATGCACAGTGCGACCTACAATAAAAATATAAGACAGAACTGATACTGGAAAAATATAGAGAACATGCAGCAATAAGAAATACTGTAATACTGTAGTTACATGAAAATCAAGGACAAAAATCAGAACATCATACAAATGAGCCGTCATAAGGTTGAATTCAATCCATAATCAAACTACAGGTAGTACACGTGAGGTACTGGCATACCATCACATTCTATAATACACTAAAAAAGCAGTTTCCTCACTTAAAAACAAACAAACACACACACACACATCACAGCTCATATGCGGTGTGTTCCAGTCAACTCAGCCAATCGTTGCGATGGAAGAAATCAGGATGAAGTTACCAACATTTTTCGTGTTAAGCCCATCTAATAAACACATACCGTGAATGCTATCGACACAACACATGAGAGAACACCGCTGCTCAGCCCGACGAGGATTGTCGCATCGATCCCACACCTATTTCTAATTTGTCGGGGATTTCCTCTGCAAAAATCTTTAACATCTGGTTGCTAGTTTAACAGAATGATTGCCTTTAAAAAAAAATTTAATAGCACGGACACACAACATGGGAGGAAATAGGTACATTTCTAGTAAAATTATATGTTATTCAATAAGCTTTAATCGGATGACGTTTCTTGCGATGCAGCACCAAACTGTGCGGTTGAAAATTCCGATGAAGACGTGAGTTTGTGCAGTGAAAAAACAAACAAACAAACAAACAATTTACTGTTTGTTTTTATTTATGTGACGACGCACCAGGCTTCTGCCCACGTCCCCCCCCCCCCCCATTGCCTACCCCCCCATCGCAAATGAGACCTCGCATTTTCAAAACGCCGATCAGCAAAGACATTCATCAATGCATCCATCACACGAGAAACTGCTTTCATTTGGAAACTTACCTTGCGTTAATCACAGCTTTGGCAGCTTTCTGAGAAAAGTCGGTGCATGGCAAAAAACAAAACAAAAACAAAAACAAAAAAATATGCAGAAAAGCGTTATCCGATCTCTAAAGTTACCCGTAATGCGATGGAGCAGAGATTCAGTTGTAATGTAAAACCAGACTTGGCAGATTAGACGACCGCTGCTAAAGCAGCTCGGTGACAAGATACTGAGGTAAACAGCGGCTATTCAATCAGATACACACACAGCAAGTAGGGTCATTAATGCTTTTAGGCAGATTGGAATAACACGTGAAATTAACACTCACCGAAAACAGTATGTTAAAACGTGGAGGAAAAAAAAAAAGGGGTGAGGGGGACGAAGCACTACTGACAGCAAAACAACCAAAAAAAAACGCACAAGAATGAAAAGACTTAACAGCAGCTAAATCGCAAAAGATAAGCTAACGCTGGCGCAGGTTGCCATCGCCCGTTTGCGAGTTTTTTTTTTGTTTTTTTTTAAATCAAAACCAGAGAAATCGCGACAGTTTCAATTAGAGAAAACTGCACTGAGTTCTTTCGTTTTTTGTTTTTTTTTTGTTGTTGTTTTTTTTTTAAAAAAAAAAAAGCAAACCGAAGACGAGCCAGCCAACTTGTTTTAAAGTGCAAAAAAATGTTTTAGTTTATGTCGTCAGCTAGACGACTAGTCGTGGGGACTGGCTACCGCGAATGTAAAATGAGAAACGAGTCCAGGAAAATACATTCTGTGTGGATCCAGACAGCGGAGCGGGCAGTCATGGTAGGCGTTCACTGAGCTCTAGTTGACAGTGGTCTCGCAGCCATTTTGTTCATACTAACAACTGACTGCAGTCTCCCTTTCCTCCTCCCAGGCAGCAGACAGACCAGGAAGTCGCTCTAGTACGTCACTCACGGCCAATCAAAAATTTAGAAAGTAATTCAGGCCCCGCCCTCTGCCCCGCCCATAACCCCGCCTCTCTTCAAACCTCCGTGCTGCCACAGACGACAGACAGGGTCAAGCTCAGGGGTCGGCAACTCAAAAAAGAGGCAAAAAAATAAGACCAAAAAACCTCAAATCAATTTGTCTGGATCAGAGCTCAAAAAATAAGCTTTATATGAAGGCATCAAAGGCTGTAAGTGTACTGTATATTAGCTGTATATGATCAAATGTAGGACACAAATACTTAATGAGGTTCATGATTAAATGTTTATTTTCCATGCAGCCCTTCCAGGAGAGAATGATGCCACGTAACTACTCTGTTATATTATATTTGATGTTTTAAGTTTAAATATGTAGTGAGTGTGTGCATGGTAGTCTGTCTTTGTGTGCGTCTCCGCGGTGCACTGGCATCGTGCACTGGCGTCGTACCCGGAGTGTCCCCCACCTCACGCCCTATGCCAGCTGTGATAGGCTCCAGCTCCCCGTGACCCGCTACGGCGGATAGAGTGGCAGAAAATGAATGAATGAGTGAATGTATATACTAATATATTATGTTTTGTTGCATTGATGACCTTGTTCTATCTGCTCCCAAATGCAGCTCACATATCAACGATAGCTCCCTGTAAATAATCACTGTGGAGTGTGTGATCGTGATGGACGTCTCTGGTGAATACAGTCAGCTTGTACTCCAATGACAAAACAGCTATCAGCATTTGCAGTGCAGTGTTTCCCCGCTCCTTGAGACTTTAATTGAGCATGATTAGGTGACGTGTTCTAAACAAGCAACAAAGCGACGCGAAACCTCACCGCTTGACAGGCAGGCGATCCGAATATTCACAGTCAACTTCATCTAGCAATTCCGGGAAGTGACGATGATTTAATGCTTTTGCAATTCTCTCTTGTTTACCATCTGAATGACAAGGTTCAACACCTTCATACACTCCAGCGGGAATGTTTGTGCACATCGTGATTCTTGATGCGAGATGCAGTGAAATGCAAGCAGGTTTCGGATCCAACGTTTCTTTAGCAAAGTCACAAACACGTTTTTTTGGGTGCCCCATCTGCAGCCACTGAAATCAGGTGGTTGGTGTTTATTCCTTTGTCATTTAAACACTTCAGCACAGCCTCACAGATGTCATCCCTCTGAACCTGAAAATGGCTAATTCAACTACACGTGTCACTAAACTGTGGTTTAAATAAATGGGCATAGTTAAAGTTAAAGCTTCTCCCCAAAAAGGGAACGGCTGACCATTGAGGAGTCTCCCAGCAAAACTCTGGACTCGGACACATCACGGGACTATTAATGAGAAATCCAGAGGCCCTGGCCAAAAGTTGTCTTTTTTTTCTTTTCCATTTAAAGGCAACATTCCCAGAGCTTTTCAAACAGTTTGTTTTAGCTAAATGGAGAAAGCAGATGTTCCAGTCTGAAGGTTACGAGAGGTGAGAGCAGATAGGAATATCTTTAGAAAACCCTCAAGCAATTTGTAGGTCATTGTAAATTATCTGTCAAACTATATCTAACGCTTTTAACTATAACGCTGTTCTCGATCTAAACTAAATTTTGTTCCTTGTAAAGACTTTATCTCAAAATGGATTCAGTGTGCCTTCATTAAGTGTCTACTAAGTTATTTATAGTAATCACATTCTTGGAAGCTTAAGTGTCTACATTACTTATAGTTTATTTATTGTCATGTATGCTGGCAACTTGATGAGAAGCGGTCCAGACGCCAACTGTAGGACTTCAGCAGAGGCAACAGACAATAAATGTCACATCATTCTGCTCTCATCATTTGGGTGTTTTTCCTATGTTTTTATCAGTCTTTTTTTTGTCTCATTTTCCATCTTTCGCCAAGTTTACTTTCTAAACATGAGATGCTTTATGCATAAATTTCACAAGGTTTTAATTTCAGGCCAGACTCTCTCCCAAACGTTGATGCACAAATCCACACAAAGATTCATTTGATGGCACCAAACCACAAAATGCTATGAAAAATATTAACACGCTTATTCCACAATTATGTCACATATCCATGCTTTGCTACATGGATACATGCATATTTAATGCATGTCCTCCGTGGTCATATTTCATCATTTAAATGTGTGTGTGTGTAATGTAAGAAAATATCTCCATACAGAAACATTACTAATCGGACATAGTAAATAAAAAACAAGCACTTTACCAAATAAATTACATAAAACAATTACTATAAGTCAAAAATATATTCCATAGCTTACAATACAGACAGCTGAATTTATTTGATCATCAAATTTATTTTAGTGTTCACAAACCTAAATCAAATCTCCGTTCCAAATACATCGACTGAACAGTTAATCCTGTGGAGTTAACTAAACAAACATGATTTGAGCACATTTAATGACAGCACTGAGAACAATAGCAGATCTTGTTTTCAAATTCTCATTCCTTTGGTCAGGATATTCTGTCCAGTTCTTAATTCTTAAAGATAATTCTTGAACAGGAAAGGGACAAATGAAGTCATCTTGCAGGGTTCATATAAAAGAAGGAAGTTTCCTGAAGCACAACTGCACCTTTTAATTATTGTGAGATGCATTAATGCATCAAATAGTAGTTACAACTGGTGAAACTCAGAGTGGATAATCTCGTCTACAAGGTCTCTAGCTTTTCAAAGAAATACAAGACAGGCTGCAAGTAGCTGAAGGCTGTGAAATCTATAAATGTAGTAGAGATCATTAACTTTCACTGAAAGACTAAAATGTGAATTACTCTGAACAGAGTAATAAACACAACCAGATATATGTGAATGTACACACTCACAGTTTTACACACTTTAACACATACATCTGACTGTAGTTGGTGTTAAATCTTTTATCTCTACGCTAATGTACACATGCAGTATGTAAATATTTGTGAGAAGATGAGTAAGAAGAGACAATCTGAGCCACACCAGGTAAAGGGGCAATTCTAAGGGGTGGAAAGGAGGTTATACAGACTCTGCATATGTGGATGTATTTTTCTCACTACATATGTGCGCGGTATGGGTGGAGGGAGGGCAGAGCTGAGTGGAGCGTTGCAGTGCAGTAGGATAGCATTTCTGGGCTGTGGTAATTTCCCCTGAGGACAGCGGGCAGGTAAAGGCCGGCAAGAGGGAGAGAGAGGGAGGGGAAAAAGCTGGAGGAGAGGGAGGAAAGCAGAGAGGTGATATGCCAAAGTGTCAGAGAATAATAAGAAATGATACAATGGTGGCGGTAAAAGATTTGTAGATTGCAGCCTGCAGATTCAATCGAAAGCACAGACAGTGCCTTAGCAGCAGCTCAAGGTTGAGTACACTAGCGCTCATTGTCCACACAATTATGTTTGTTTTCTCATTTTATATGCCTCAACTTCTTAATGAGTATTTCTGAACTGAGTCATTGTTTTTATAATGAATTCATTTATTACATTTCTTAATTACAATTGCGCCTTTCGCTGATGACCTTGCTTTATTTTGTTACAAGCTAAAGACTTCAATGCATACATTAAGCCTTGTTTATCTTTCATCCCCAACAGCTAATGCATTAAATTATCACTTCCACCCTCCTGTCTCCTTCCAAAAAACACATCAACAATATTTTGTGCTCCAACATTTGTATGCACATGTGTTTGTGTGTGAACATCTTATTAGCCCCTTCCCCTTACTACTTATTATCAGAATAAAACACGGCATGGATCTTTATTGTCTTTTGGGAACTGACAATTTATTCAGATTTATTGCACAGTTAAGCTTAATTGATTGCCTTCATAGATTCAAATTAATAATTATGTGTTAACAAGCCTAGTTTCAGTTTCATCATTGTGAAATAATAGTAATGACCCACACAAAAGACTCAGGGAAAAGAAAACATTAAAAGTCCATCAAAGGCTGACTCCAATTTTAACCCCTAGGAACTGTTCTGCGTGTCCATCACTCAAAATAAATTGTTCGCCTCATCTTCAAACTCATACTCATAAAGCCCTTGTTTGATGTTTCTATCAATTGTTATATACTTGCAGTAAAGGACAGACATTGTATTAAGATCAAGGTGGTCTGTACAGAGACGACACATCTTGACCTTCAGATGATCTACCCCAGATCAATACTGTACCATCATCAGTAAAGACGAATGGTCGCAGATTAACTCAGCCTGATAAAACCACCCCAATCCAAACAGACTGTCTCTCTCTCTCTCTCTCTCTCTCTCTCTCTCTCTCTCTCTCTCTCTCTCTCTCTCTCTCTCTCTCTCTCTCTCTCTCTCTCTCTCTCTCTCTCTCTCTCTCTCTCTCTCTCTCTCTCTTTCTTTCTCTTTCTTGCTCTTATTGTCTTGCTCTCTCTTCTCTCCCCTCTCTTTCACACACACACACGTCTTTAGACATACACCTTGTTCTAAGCTCTGGGTGCATTGATTGTTCTGTATCGATTGACACACAGAGCTACCTCATGCACATACTTGCTTGTTGACTTTTTCACAGCCGTTGCCGAGAGAGAAAAGTTCATGGTTAATGGTGAACATGTGTTAGGAAAAGTCTGTTTTGACTGTATGGATCCCAATCTGTAGAAACAGGAAGGTGCATTGAGAATGGAAACTTTCACCCTGCTATGAGGCTATAACGGATAAAACCACAATTATCATCAACAACTGTTTGAAAAAAGTTCCAGACTGATAAAATTCTCCAATATTTACATCTACATGTAATTTTTCCACAAACCTATACAGTATATGCATTACACACAGATACATAAAAAGCAAACCCATAAATAATGTGTCTGTGAGTGGCCCGAAGGTTGATATTTAGTTAGATAGATCGGTTAATTCACTGTTTGTTGCTTGAGATCCCGAAGAGATTTAGGGCATGCAAAGCAGAGGAAAGAAGGAGATGGATGATGGAGAAAGGGCGATATACGTGAAAAGCAACATAAACCCACAGAAAAAATAAAACCAGAAAAAAAGAATACAGGGAAAGAATGCAAATAAACATGGAGGGTGCTGGTTTTGTGTGTAGGGTGTTGGGGGGGGGGTTGTTTTGAGCGTTGCTGCCTGCTATCATGAGCTTCAGCCTCGGCGTCAGCTTGATTAATGCTGCTTTCCTGCAACTGACCTCCAAGGTCACTGAAATAGTGGGTACTCAGCCTCTCCTATTCGCTGCCTCTCTGGAGGGGGGTAACAGACACATAATACGTGCCCCCAGAGGCTTTCTCTGTTTTTTGAGTCTCTCTGTCTTGCAGTTAAACACTGTCTCTTGTCCTCCCTGTTCGTCTGTCTGTCTCCCCTTGATCTGCCCTTCCTCTCTGTCTCTCATGCTCATCCATCTTTTCCCCTCCATCATCGTTGCTCTTTCTGTCCTGCCCATCTGCCTACTGTTTTGCTAGCTTTCCAGCCACACTGTCTAATCTGAAATACTATCAGACGCTGCAATAATGGAATGAATTTTGAAGATATTGCAGAGGGAAAGGGGAAACAGGTTTGCGGGCCATTATAATACCCAGTGAGGTTTAGATAACACACATTATACATGACTGCATACAACAAACCACAAACACATCTGCTTTTCTTGCCCTACCTGTGAATGCCAAGGTGAAGGCACTTTAATGGAGTTGTTGTACATCAATAGACACTTGGCACTGACATCATTCCTCGATGAGTAGCCAGTTTTTTTGCCAACCGGTCTTTCTTGGCATTGAGCAAGCAAGGAGGGCTTTACACAGAAAAAGTGAAAGAGAGAGAGAGAGAGAGAGAGAGAAAATCACATTTTTTCACGAAGTCGATATTACGTTAACAACATCCAAGAGAGATTCATTCAAAAAATGAACACACACTTCAAAAAAACCTATCGTATGAAATGTGGGCAGAATATACTTGAATTAAACCAAACACTGACTGAACATGAGTTCCTCATTTAACACGGAACATAAGACACCTTTGCCACACCATAGGTTCGTAAAAAGTGTCTAAATCATTCACAGCTCTGATTCTTGTTTGACACATTCTTCTTAGAATGGCTTCTGCACTGCAGTCAGACGAACCTTCAATCTTTTTCTTCCTCCTTAGATAAATCGCCATCTTTCTTTGGCCCAGAAGAAAGTTTAGAATCTGCCAATCCTTTTTTTTATTCTTCATGTGTTTCAAACCTATAATATATATCTGTTTGTCAAAAAACAAGACCGAATGAAAGATTCCCTCTAAAAACAGAGAAAGAGACAGAGAGAGATTTAGATTTTTTGATTTTTAACTTTATGTTTATTCTTAAAAGTCAAATTACAAAATATTCATGATGACACAAAATCCAAAAGAGATTCACGTAAAGAGGACTTTCAATAGTACTGTGCGTTTTCTGAACAAAAAAACATGTAAACTTTTAACATTCATCAGACTAAAAAAAAACAGACAAAATTATCTCTTCTACAATCATGTTTTACTTTTTTTCTTTAGTTTTTTTCAATCTATAAAACTCTTGGTCTGTAAAAACTAGTTCATCACTTCTTCTTTTACTTTTCATATAAAAAGCTGACCCTACCCTATTCCTGACCCTGTTGAAGTCAGGAAATTTTTTTTCTACTTTTGCCCTCCAACCTTTTGTGTCTTGCAGGAATTTTTTTTATCTGTTGCGAATCATACTTTTCTGTTATGGCCTATTTCAGACTGTTGTCATTTTCGTTCTCAGAATAACTTGCATCAGGAGGTGTCTCAGGGGTTTCTTTAGCAATTTTCTTGTCTTTATTTATTTGAAAAACAGAAAGAAATTGATAAATTCCAATATATGGGTTTCACTGAACACCATCAATATACACATTTCTGTTGCAAACATTTGATACTGGTCTTTCTGGCAGGCTAAAATAAGACAGTGTCTGAAAATATGCAAAACCAGTAGCATAATCGCAGGCTGGAGTGTTAGCCCTGCTGTGCTCCATCAGTTTAACTCACACTGCTGCCCATTTTGTACCCTCAATACCCCTTCTCTCTCCTTTTTTCTCCCCGTTCCCTTTTCTGCAGGCAATGACTGTGCTTAAGGGACTCATACAGTCACACACACACACACACACACACACACACACACACACACACGATTGCGAACATCATGAATCTTTCATGCGAGCAGGCGGTGTAATCCCCCAGGCGTGCTCTTTGAGACCCACACACACCCGCCTTCATCACCTTGCACTAGGAGAAAGGGATATAGAGAAAAGACAGTGAGAGAGAGCAAGAGAGGGAGGGAGAGGGAGAGAGGTGGAAGAAACGTGAAGTGTAGAGAATGAAGAGGAGGAGGAGGGATGGCAGGGGTGGGAGCAGAAAAAGACAAATTAAAGGTGTGAAGAAGGACCTAGCCACAATTGCCTTTATTCTCTTGACCACTAAGGAAGGAGGAAAGCGGAAGAAAGAACAATTAGATAGATGTGTTCTCTTTCCCTCTCAGAACTGTACCTGCCACTAGATATGGGGAAAACTGGAAATTCTAGAGTATTGTGTCCTTTCAGACGGAATTAAACTTGTAGATACACATTCATACACATGTTTTTATGGCAAATTTGCATATAGCATTCATGCAGATTTTAAATAACCTTAGTTGTAACTCTTGAATTGTTAACAGTTCCAACTAAGATCTCCATATAAGGAAGAGAAAACTGCTAAGGAGAATAAGTTAAATTGGTAAAAAACAATTAACAGGAGATGCAAAAAAGAGAATGACCAAAACTTTTTTTTCAAATTCAGAATCTGACTAAAATATTAGATTCAAATCTATCTCAGATCTTAATTTGTTATTTTTCATATTATTTTTTTTCCAGAGTTGGGTTTATTGGCATTTATTTACTTTTCTGTTTTCAGATCTTATGCGGTGAATCAGTAGGTATGCGGATAGCATGTCTATGAAAGTGATCGTGAGTGTTATATACCTCTGCCTGTGCTAGTTTATAATTATTAAGACAAACTCTCAGTTTTATCAGGTTTCAACACAAAAAGAATTTTTCAGACAAACGCCAACTTAAAGTGACTTTCACATACAACTGTGAAACCTGCTGCTAAATGATAAAAATCATCCGGCGGTATGCACCCATAAAATTTTAAGAGAATTTTTCAAACATCTGATTCTCCCCTCCCAAAAAAAGCTCTTCCTGACAGAAATGCCACTTGGAAGAAGACCAGTTACATGAATCATCTGAGTGATTGGCTGAATTTCAGGCAAAAACAGACTGACTGCCTTAAACCAAACAGAAAAGCCAAATCTGACATCTGTTTTACTGCACTGGTAAATACCTGGGGCAGTTCACTACATTCCTGGAAAATTATCACATCTTTGACAAACATGCATTCTCCTGCCTCTCACCCTCCTAAAACTGTGTTATGAAAATCACATTTAAATGAAGATGTGCGTGAGAATTTTTATCATTTTATTTAATAAACAGTTGACCACCATTACTACTTTAAGGCCTGGCTCTCCATCTGTTGATACTTTTTGTTACTTTAAATCCAAACAAATCCAAGGATGAGGATAAACTAGATACTTTCCTGTGTACACGTGCTGATCTATGTACAACAGCCTTAAATACATTTATTTATTTGTTTATTTATTTTATATTGCATGAGGTAAAAATTAAAATACATAAAATTCTGCACAATAAAGATAATATAGAGTAATCCCTCGCGCATTCGCGCATCGACATGCGCGATTTCAACTCATAGCGGATTTTTAATAGGTAGTCACGTGATATTATACACGCATTCTATTGGCTGACGGCATCCGGATGTGTGCTACGTTCCTTGAGTCTCGGAACGCAACGCACTTCCGTGAGACAAAAAAGTGCTCTAAGCAGTGGAAAAGTGTGTGGGAAAAGGTAATATAGGGTGGGTGGTTTAATATCAGCATGGGGAGGGTTCATAATTGTTTAAATTACTGTAAATAATAAGATAAATAGTTTGTCGCTATATCGCGGAATTCGTTATTCCCTTGTGGTTCCTGGAATGCATTAACCGCGAGTAAAGGTGACGGCGCACTGTACTATTGAAATTTTTTAGCAAAAAAACTGGCATCAGAGGTAAATTTACAGCTTTGGCCAATTCAATTTAAAGTGCAAAATAACCATGCATGTCATGACACCCCTCAACACTTAATTTTATTTTTACTTCTCTTCATTTTTAGTGTTTACCTGCATTAATGTATCTTGTCATTTCAAAGCCTTCTCCACCTCCCTGCACTCTGTCACCTGTGTTGCTCCCAGTCATCTGCAACCCATCTCTCGCTCAGTCTCCACACTACAAACACTGTTCTCTGCTCAACACTCAGCTATCTGCCAAATTCCCCATTTTTTTGCATGATTATTTCTTACTGATTTAGCTTGATCCCTGGACTCAGGGTTGCCTGTTTGGACTGATTACCTGGTATTTTGAACTCTGTTCTTGAGTTAAATATGGATTTTGATTCTACTCTCCTGTTGTGCATTTGGGTTCAAAGTCTCAGTTTGGACTGAAACCTGACAATGCATCACGGTCCCGATACACTTTACAGTAAAAAAGAGACACTGAATAAAATAAAACATGCAACAGAAAAACATTAAAGCCAGATATCAAATTTAATTGTGACTACAAAAATCATAAAAGCTGCATCCAATCGAATAAAATGTGCTGAGTTAAATGACAGTTAAAGGGTGGTATTAATACACAGAAGAAAGTTTTCAACCTTGATTTCAAAATTTCAACTGCACTTGCTTCTTTAACATGTTGGATGTGGGAGTGTATTCCAGAGATAAGGGGCATGTTATGCACATTCTGTGAAGCCAATTGATTTTTTTGTCAATTGAAGGAATAACCAGGAGAACAGCATCAACAGAAAGAGTGAGCTAGTCTGTATGGTGGGAGTAGCTTGGTGTAAGTTAATGTAAGACTTTGTAGTTAAAAAAAAATAAAATTCTACTGTATGTTCTAACTGTATATGCTAATGTTTTTGTACATGTGACTATCTAAAGAGAGACTACCTGTTTTAACAAAAGGCTGAACGTAACTTGAGTGAATCTAGGATCATACTTTTAGGAGGTCTGAGCCCATTAAGGCTTGGGTCTTCAACATGATATATATGTTATTTTAAGTCATTTTACCAGATAATAAATAAGAGCAAGTACTTATTGACACAAAATACTTTTATTACTTTGAATTAATGATCAAGATCAAGTTACAGCAAAACCGATACAAAGGGACTCTACAAAACAGTCTCTGAATCACAGGACAGTCCACTTTATCAACAAATGATCCATCTGGCAATTCAGATTAAAATGTCCTGTTCATTTGTCACTCTCGACAAAAAAGAAAACTGGAGGGAAATAACAAAAGAGAAACATCTTTGAAAATGTGGCACATGTTATGAATTCAGTACAAATATGTCCTCTATGTCACAATGGGAAAAAAGACATCATTATTTTTTTAGTGGCCATTTGACCCAGGAAAACTACATTGAAGATTTTGAAATTATGAACTTCATACAAACCTTCTATTTATTGTGCAAAGAACACAGAATGTCTAAAAGTGAAGCAATTCTAATAAAAGATTAATAAAAATGATATAATAGCATACATTCCCTAATACATTAGCATATTATAACTAACACAATTCCACGAATGTATTGAATGCTTTTTGCTGAAACTATACTGCATTTGTTCTGATAATTTTCAGTTTTGCCAAGAAGTTCACCAATGAACCCTTCTCCCCTCCTGATTCTGAAGTCTAAAGGCCATAACCCCATCTCAACTCCAAAGAGTAATAATATAAACCCCCAAAATATTTAAATTAGCGTAGTACAATCCCTGAGATTCTAAGTCACATTATCTGGATGAGAGTCAGTAATTGTAACCATTATGCCGGTTGACGATGGAGCTAATGGAGGCTCATAAGGGACTGAATGCACAATAGTGCCTGTCATTGAAATTACCTGAGACCAGTAACCGCAGTGGCATAGAAAACCTTTTCTCTGACCAGATGAGCTTATTATACTCCCCAGTGTCATACCCCAGGTCTCTGATTTAGTGTGACACTGATTAATGAGGCAGCCCAGAAGGAAACATGCCTGCACATGCTCACATGCATCTGAAATCTTTGTGTCCAGAATCAAAATGGGTATGTATAGTTTTGAAATTTCAATGTCCTCAGCATGGAAAGGTAGCCATAGAACATTTGAATAAAGAAAAATGACTGCAGTAACTAATTCATACCCTGGTTACGTATAAAATCATGATGATTTTCCCTAACTATATATGAAATGCACAGGTGCTTTACACACAGTATGCGGATTCAACATTGAAAGGGTACATACCCAGATCAGATCAACTGCAATACCAAAACTATACCTGTCTATTTTTGTATTGATCCCCGTCAACCTGCTAAAGTAGCTCTCGAACACTGGAGTACAGACTCCACAAGACCCATGAAAGTTATATTGTCATAGCTGGCACCAAGGGCTCTTTAAATGGAAAGGCCCATTATCCAGCTAAAAAAAACATTAGGAAAACCATTGCCTTGAATGGGTGAACTTAGTCGGTGACATTGTTCAGGTTTGATGTAAGTGGGAATGTTACATCAACGTGAATGACAGGACTCAAAGTTGTACAGTGGAAAACTGCCTCCACAGGTTCATGGTCTCCTTGGAATGTATGCAGATGCCATCGACATACAGGCACCCAGCCTTAAATATGATTTATAGCAATCTGTGTGTGTGTGTGTCATATATAATACTCGTAACTTGGTATTTATGTGTATTCAAGTGAAATTCATGAGTGAGTTTTCACGCTTGCCTGGGGTGATCCTGTGTGTGTGTCCACCCTAAATGCATAATGTGTATTTTCAGGGGCCAAAAGGTCCACCGTTTCCCTCCTTTAAGTACCTTGCCCCCCACTCCCATTACTGCTCTCTCACAGGCTCAGCTACACTCACCATGCACTCTACTTCTGAGCACCACCTACAAAATACAATTAAGGTGAGTTATGACCACTCCATGGGAGGGGCAGGGATGGAGGGATAAAGTACGTGTGTGTGTGTGTGTGTGTGTGTGTGTGTGTGTGTGTGTGTGTGTCCTAGTAAGCTACGCTTGACACTATGTGGTTCTGTCCGCAAGTCTGCATCCCAAATTCCCTCCCTCCCCCCAACACACACACACACACACACACACACACACACACACACACACACACACACACACACACACACACACACACACACACACACACACACACACACACACACACACACACACACACACACACACACACACACACACACACACACACGTTCTCTTTCTCTGTGAAATGGAACGGAGGGGGCAAGCCTTGGATAGGTTGATCTGTGGGTGGTGGATGGTGCAGGACCAATTTCACGCCTTTGCACACCTCTGCCTCTTCCAGCTGCACGCTGCATGCTCTCCCCTTCTCTCCGGTGCTCATCCCCCAACTAAGCTTTACCCCCTATACATGTGCGCACACAACCTTTTTCTCCAATGACAGCATCCCATACCTCCCAAACCCTCCATCCCTCTCTTCCTCAGCCTGTCTTCCTCTACAGTGACATGGAGTGTCCATCTCCAAATAACAAGCCAACAAATAATATACTAAATGATCAAAAAAGCACAGTCTTGCTGCCTTGGAAAGAAATATATGAAACAAAGAAGGAAAACAGCAATTTGGCATCAGTTAAAAGTGGTGCAGGAGAAATCTTTTCCTCATTCAATCCGTTAGCATCCACATCCAGCTCGCAATCATGTTGTATGCTTGGCAGCACAAGGACAAAGAGAGGGTATTGGGAAAAAAATAACTTCATTTGCATTTGTAAAGGTAACATTTGTTTATGGCGCATGTGACATCCCTCCCAACGACCCCGTTGCTGATTGAAACAAGGTTTTCTAATTAAGCATTAATTACTCAACAGTAGAAGAGGCAATTTGGTCACGAAAAAAAACCAGTGCTGACATATTCCCACCTGGGCTAAAGTAAACATGGCATTATTACCATCACCACCTGCTGTGTGTTATGGTTATCTAAGCAGTCATAAACATCAGTTCCATATCAGCACATCAGTCCATCAGCACATATTGTACCACAATTGCTATAGGCCAAGCAATATGTTTTCCCTCTCTTGCTCTTCCGTGTGCATGTGTATTTCTCTCTCTATTTGACAGCCTCTTTCTGCTGATAAACACGGGCAGACAGCACAGAAGCACTGAGTTTCTTTCTAGGTGATAATTGGTGAAAGCACTGGGATTTACACAAGCAGGCAGGCGGGGAGGGCTTTCCCTTTGTAGTGGCGTGGTGTTTACAGTCCTGCTGCAGAACAGGCAGAGGCCTCATGGACTCTAGCTTTTGTTTGTGCCACATCACATACAGACAGAAGATAAACCCTGCTGCTTTTCACATCACACTTAAATACACGTGTACACACTAAATCACATAGACACACACAGAGAAACACACAAACACACCTGACACAGAGAGAAGGGGATTAGAGAGCTGGTACAGAAGGGAACGCAAACGTGTCTTTGTGCATGTGTGTGTGTGTGTGTGTGTGTGTGGGGGCGGGTAGTTGGTTTATTTTGGGCTTTCATGTTTTACCAGGCATCAGTGCAACTCGGTCTTGTGTGGACACTTCATTTACAGAAATAGAGTGCATTGGTTTATGACTGCAGGTCGTACTGAAGATTCATAAAATTGGAGAAGAAGAAGGTGGTCAACCATAGCGCTACACTAGAGTGTGGTAAACTGCAGCAAACATATAAACTTGTGGTTCAGCTCCATTTAGGTGTTGGATAGAGGTAGGATAGTCCCTGGGGTGAGACAATGTGAAGGTGGGACAAAAGCTTGTGAAACTGAATCATGAAACAGCATCTGTCCAAATGCTTATCCAGGGCCGGGTCGCGGAGGCAACAATCTCGTCAGGGATGCCTGGAAGATGTGTCTCCCTTGATCCTGAGGAATTCTGAGGCCAGCCGAGAGACATATTCCCTCCAGCGTGTCCTGCGTATTTCCTGAGGCCTCCTTCTGTTAAGACATATCCCGGACACCTCCATAGGGAGGCGTCCGGGAGGCATCCGAAACAGATGCCCCAGCCACCTAAGGTGGCTCCACTAAATATGGAGTTCCTCCCCGGTCCCTAGATGAGAATACGAACGTAAATTGACTGGTAAATCGAGAGCTTCGCCTTACGACTCAACTATTTCTTTCATGAAACATCTTTAGATAAAATCTTGCATGAAATACTCAGACTGGTCACAATGTATACATTCATACACACAATGCTAAAAAGCAATCAGTGCATATGCTACTTTAGTGAAGTGATATTCAATATGGTGTTCCCATTTATCTTGCTTTACAACATGTGTAAATACAACATCATTTACATAATTTCTTACTTCATTAATTGTCTGTAACCATTTATTCTGCGTAGGGTCATGGGTTTCTATCCAATTCCAGCTGACTGTGGGCAGCAGGTGGGGTACACGCTGGATAAGTTCCAAGTCTCATAGAAAGACACATGACCTATCACACTCACATTCATAAATATAGTCAATTTAGAATCACAAATTCACCAATATCGCATATTTTTAGGTCGAGAGAGGAAGCTCAACAAACTTTCACTAGGAGATTACTGGAACACTTCACTCAATATTCTATAGTGAATAATTAGTATTAGTTCACAATAGGAAATGGAGAAAGCAGCCTCTAAAATATCTCTTGAGATATCTGCTTTATCCGACAATCTAAAGGGCAAATTAATTCTTCTTTTCGAAAAGCCCACAATGGGAATTTCACACAAGAAATCACATTAAATGTTACTTTTTTGCCACCACCCCCAAAGGCATCTGCTTGTGCCTTTGGGTTGATAAAGCTATGGAGGAATTATCCCACTCCTGATGCACTGCTTGGCCAATTTCCCCCCATACCTAAATTTGTGAAATTTTCACAAAGTAGAAATACATTAGGGAGGTCTCAGGGTAAATGGTACATTATGAATACTGTCAGAAATGGACCATTAAAGAGAATTCAGACATTATCAGGGAGCACATATCTGAAGAACAATCTCAGTCAGGTTAATAATGTGCAATTAATCATAGGACACTTAGGTGCAGGATTAAGTACAACACTCTTTCGGAAGCAGGCATTATCCAGTGTCCATCTATTCTGAAGAGGAGAGAGATGGATGGAGGCAGGTTGGCAAAATGGAATTGAGATGACTAAATGGATTTGGGTTATGACAAGTTTGTAGATGTGGAATAACTGTTGATAAACTATTGAAAATATTTTACTAATGAGGTCCTCTTTAATGAGTACAAATGAGCCTTATTTGTGAAATATAAAGAAATTTTCTTCCCCATGTTATTACCAGTATGAGCAGCCTGTTATTTATGGACAAGGAGATCCCAGGATCAAATGTGAAGACCATATTTCCGCTGACTTTACATTCTTTCTAAACAGTCATATAAATGTTTCTGTGGGCACTTGCTGGGTGTTATAATTGTCCTTACCATCACCTCTGCAACCCCTAAAAGCTACTCTTCTAATGATGGAGTAGGATTTGCAGTAATGTTAATGATGTACTTCAACATTCAAAGCGAGACCTTGTTTTTGCTGCTTTCATCTGATGTGCTCTGTCTGATGTTGGATAGTTTTGGGAGGGACTTTCAATACCAAGACTGCACACTCTAATGGAGCTTTGCTGATGGATTTCAAGCAGGATGACTAACTCTGAATCCAATAAAGACGCAGAACCCTATCACTAAATAGTGCTGATAGCTCTTGTTCCAAATACACAAAATGTTCACATTTCATATGCACACATGTGTGGAAACATCAGGGATGTGAATTTAACACTTTATTAGCAAAAGTTAATATATATATGCATATGCAATCTAATTTACCTATTACATAAACTAATATGTATACTATATAGATAAAATATTGTACTCTCTTCAACTTGGGAGTATTAAATCTAACAGGATATTTATCAGCCTTGTCCTTGTTTAACATTCTAAGATAACATAAAAAGTTAAAAACCCAAGACAGTTTAATTTCCATATGCTGTAAAACTAAAATGATCTGTTATGACAACATGGCAACATATGGTTCCTGCATTTCATCAAGTTCCTGCATTTCGTGGCCAGAACACAGCTGTACATCTTGTCTATATATAATTCATTGCTTCGATCTAGCCTTAAAAACATAAAACAGTTTGATCTCAATAAAAGCTTTAGCCATAGATACAGGGACCGTAGCAACAATGGGGAGGTGCATGCATGAAGGCAGCCATCTACCACAGACAGAGGATAGGACTTTAATCTGATATCACAACGGTATTCGAAAAGAAATAGGAGTTTAATCCAGTGCTCAGTGACAGGAAAGAGATGGAAGGCACAGAAAAAATGAGAGTTGAGTGGAGGAGAGAAGTGGAGGAAGAGAGCTAGCAAAGACGAGACAAGCAGAGGAAAAATTCACTTCCACAGTTGACTGAGCTAGGAAATCCTGCAGTCTTGCAGCAGCTAGAGAGCAGAAGCAGATGAGCCATGTCTGTGTATTTCATCCTCTCTATCTCTCTTGTTCCATTTTTTCTTCCTCTCTCAGTTTCCAAATATGTTGGCCTCTTCTCTCTCCCTCATTCCTTTGTTCCCTCTTCCCTCGCAGTCTTTTACATTTTATGTTTTTTTTTTTCTGGTGAGGCACTCTGCCCTCGACGCATCCCCCCCCCACCACCTTTCTCCCTCTCGCTCCCATGTTGTCCAGAGCTGTTTGACTAGTGCTTGAGCCAGTCTATAGCCCCCAGTGGGCTCATTTCACAACTCCACATCTGATGCCATCCTGCTCCATGAGCTCTGACAGACAGACTGGCCCTGATTGAGATGCATACAGTCAGCTGGAAGAGAAAACAGGGAGACATGAAGTGCTGGGGTTTAATTTCCTATCAACTGAGAGGAGCTGGGTAAGATGAGTTAAGGGTAAATGAATAGGGAAAATATGCACGTGCTGCTTGTTGGTCTGTGTGCATCTATATTTAAAGTGTGTGAATCCACGCTTAAGCCCGTATGCTACAGGATGGGACTGTGTTTCAGCCCTAGAGAGTGCATATGTATTACCCCAAAGAATAGCAATCACTGGTGATATTTCCAAAGCCTTCTGGCCTTCTCGTCAGCAAACTCCATCACCAGCAAAGGCCTGATTCCCTCCATATGCACAATAAAAATAACTATCCATGCTTGCAGAATAATAACTGAAGGGCAGGTCGGGTACGGATGAGAATATGCATTTTATAATAATACAATAGGTGTTCATGGTGAAAGGAGAAATTGAGATGCTCGAACAAAGTAATTACATCTTTTAATAAAGCTGTAATTGCATTTCATTATACCAAGTTTGCATCTATTTGCATCTGTTATTCCCTTACTCATTGAGTAGTGGCTGCTTACTAACCCCTGACTGCCTCAAACAAAGCTTATATGCCTACGACGGCAATCACACCTAAACACCAATAAGGTATTAAGAACACACACACACACACACACACACACACACACACACACACACACACACACACACACACACACACACACACACACACACACACACACACACACACACTAGACAATGATGTAGAGAAGCCTTTAGCTTCACAGCATAGATCTTTCCATTGAGAACCGGTAATTATAGACCTTGTCTCAAGATAAATCAATTAATGTCATCATATAGCTTTTAATTTAATTCAGAGCTAATTAAAGTGAGGAGACATTCGGGAGCAAAGGGAGACAGGAGGAGGGGCTGTTGGAGGTAAGACGCTGCATGAGTTGTGTGTAACTCTGGAGGCTGGGGAATTGTTTCAGTCCCTGGGTTCAACAACGCATGATGGAGATGATTGAAATGAATTCCAGTGGCATGAGGATCACTACTATGAACTCAACATTACGAAACATCACCTGGAGCAGTTTGACTGACAGGTGACACTTTAATTGAAATAATTTGTCGCTCATTAAGGAAAGAAGACTTGGGATTGGAGTGTATGAACAGAGGGGTGATGAGATTTTTATCTGTGTGAAAACACTACAGACAGAGAGTAATAAGGCTATTTGGTTTAAAGGATTCTTTTTTCAATTAATTGCAGATGTGAGCAAAAAAATTAAAGAGAACTGCTGACTGAGTCTGTTACTCGACAGACAGGAAGAGGAGAAGTCATTTGTAGTCTAGCTTTAGCCTTAAGCATCCGATTTTCATTAATGAGATTCTTGAAGACCAAAGTTTCAGTCCAGTTGAGGGAGCTGTGTCTGATAAAGCTTATGTGTGTGAGAGTGTCATGTCATGTCATGTCGGTCTGCTGGTTGGTCAGTCAATCGACTGATTGATGGATAATCACTATGGTTTCTGTGACATGGTTTTGTATGATACTGACCTCCACAATTCTCTTTCAGCTCCTACCGGTCTTTTATCTATGCAAAGAAAACACAACCAACCTCCTTCAGGTGTATCATCCACAGTAATACAGATCTACTCTGGTAGGGTTTGCAAATATGTTTAAAACAGAAGGGGGAAAAAAGCAGCTTTAAATTCAATTCCATATTTGAGTTAGAATCCATATCAAGTCGCTATAATGGTCCAATAACTGTCAGTATAAAATATTTCTTTGACTGTACATACACTTTTAATATTTAAGGAAGAAAAAGGTACAGGACAAGACAAATACAGTCTAAGATGACTGCAAGCATAATATACACACTATTTGTAAGCTCTACACAAATTTTTTTAGAAAAATATGAAATTGAGCATAATTGACAACTGTTCCCTTTTATGTCTTTAATTTTCATCCATACATTATTTCTCCATTAAATTAAAATTTAAATGTGAGTGAAACAGAGTGTTGCCTGGCAATTAGAATCACAGAAAAATGCTTTTTAAATGCACTGAGATAATTAGTCACAAATCGAAAATGAACTCAATCAATAACAATGAGGGACATTTTACACACACACAAAAAAAGCAGACATACAGTATAGTGAAGATAAACAGGACTGTTTAAAATCTGAAAGTACTACAGAGCATGTATCAAGCAGCTTCACTGCTCTACCAAGTGTCCTTCCAAGGAAGATATTCCACATCTTTTATATTTAATACCCCACAATATCATAATCCATATGGACACAACATATTAAAGGATTATATGTGTGTACATTAGAGCACAGGACCATTTTCACTAACCCTTTCTGCTGTGGGCGATCATAAAATGCTCATTAATTCCTTAAATTAGCTTAAATGCCCTTATTGAACGTCACCTTCATGATTATTTTTTGCTTATTAACTATTCCCTAAGTGGGCTGCCAAGGGTCCTGTCAGGTCAAAAGAATGGTGTGTATGTGTGTATGTGTGAGAGAAGAGACGGCAGTGCAGAGGCAGACCTACACCACCCCTCACCCACTCCACTCTACTCCCTCTCTTGCCAAGCAAAGGGGTCTATCACAGTTGCCTTGGTGACGCTGGTTGGCAGCTGATAGGGAAAGGAGCTTGCAAATGGAAAATGTCAATTACTGGTGAAGATATGTAGATCTGAGTGAGGGACTGCTGCAGAGAGGAAGGGAGTGAAGAAAGAGGAAGAGGAAGAGGAGAAAAAGAGGAAGCAGAGAGCGAGTGGGAGGAATACCAAAGAAAAAAAGGTGTGGGGATATCAGAATGCAGAAGGATGCAAGATAGAGGCATGGGGAAAAACGGGTGTCGGGGGCTGTCGGGGGTTGTGGGTGGGGGTTGGGTGGGGTACAAGAGAAAATGGAGTGATGGGGGTGGGGAGGTGCAGGGACAGTGAAGGTTTGGTGCAAGGGGGACTGAATT